>NC_137048.1:11579182-11641682 GCF_032717465.1 Coenobita brevimanus
AAATAAGGTGTTCCAGTCTGATTGAGCCGGTGAAGGTTTATATCCAAGGGGTGGCTGGGGTTTATTGCTCACGTATTGCCACTCAGGGATGAGTGAGGCTGGTCACTCTCATATTAAATGTCGGGACCAACAGTCTAGCCCCGGGCTCCTACGCTCCTCATGGGGCAATGTAGGATTGGATGATGGATGGATGATGTATTAGTATTAGTATTAGTATTATTACTTTTATTTTCATTATTATTATTATTATTATTATTATTATTTCATCCATCCCTCATCCAATCCTCCGTTGCCCCATGAGGAGCGTAGGAGCCCGGGGCTAGGCAAGTTGGTCCTGGCATTTAAGATGAGAGTGACCAGCCTCACTCATCCCTGAGTGGCATTACGTGAGCAATAAACCCCAACCATCCCTTGGATATAAACCTTCACCGGCTCAATCCGATTGGAACACCTTATTTACCCACTAAACCACCAGGCGACAAAATTGGGTTATATGGCTACCACCCAGCGTAGTAAATGGTTTCCTGGTGTACAGGAAACCATTTGGCTTGTCACTCAGTGTAGAGTCACCCACAGGCAGAAGGAAGAGGAAAGAATGAAGGAAAGAAAGACACAAGAGGGAGTGTAAAGTCACCCGTAGGCAGAAGAAAGATGATATAATGAAGGAAAGAAAGGCAGAAGAGGATGGATGGAAAGAAGGATGGAGGTGAGGAAAGTGCAGACACCCGAGAGCAGCACTACATCAAGTGAGTGGATGGTGAGTTCCCCCACCTACCACATCATCATCATCATTATTATTATTATTATTATTATTATTATTGTTGTTGTTATTGTTGTTCTTGTTATTATTATTATTTGTTTTATTTTCATTATTATTATTATTATTATTATTATTATTATTATTATTATTGTTATTTTTATTATAATTATTACTATTACCATTATCACCATCATCATCATTATTATTATTATTATTATTATTATTATTATTATTATTTATTATTATTAATTATTATTATTATTATTATTATTATTATTATTATTATTGTTATTATTATTATTATTATTATTATTATTATTATTATCATTATTATTATTATTATTATTATTATTACTATTACTATTACTATTATTATTACTATTACTGTCTTTGTTATTATTATTATTATTATTATTATTATTATTATTGTTGTTGTTATTGTTATTATTATTATTATTATTATTATTATTATTATTATTATTATTACAGTATGTTATTATTACTGTATGTTAAAACGATATGGAGCGTTTAAATAAATGTTGAAGATATGCCAAATGAATCACTGAGAAAACTGTGTTAAGACGAATCTATTTGCCTATCTATCTGTCTCTTGCCAGACGCCCTAATCCCATAAGTGGTGGCCTCAGACAAATCGCCTCCATGTCGCCCTGTCCCCCGCCTGTCGCCTATAATACCAAAGGCTTTAATTTTCCTAAGTTAATTTCCATCACCGACTGAGGCCCGTCTCCTCGTTAATTATGAAAGCTCCCTAACACCTTTTCCTAAGCGATTTATTTTATTACCCCTTACTGTCCTCTTCTGTGTTACATAAAGCCTTCCAATATCACCATACCCTGCATAAATAATGTACAAAAGGATATTAACCACACACACACACACACACACACACACACACACACACACACACACACACACACAACCAAAAATAAATCGCTAAGGGAGAGGTGTTAGGGAGCTAGAAGAAATAATATAGGCTTTCTTTTTTTATTATTTTCCTGTTTTATGTGGACATAAACTAAAAAACATCTATCTATCTATCTATCTATCTCTATCTGTCTATCTACCTATCTATCTATTTGTCTATCTACCTATTTATCTATCTGCCTATCTATTTATCTATCTATATACCTATATATCTGTTTATTTATCTATCTACCTATTTATTTATTTATTTATTTATTTATCTATTTATCTATCTATCGATCAATCTATCTATCTATCTATCTATCTATCTATCTATCTACTTATCTCTCTATAATCAGACGCCTTAATCCAGGACGAGGTAGCCACAAACAAATCACCTCCATGTCACCCTGTCCTCCGCCATCACGCTGCCTTTTCTCCAACTCACCCTCATTTATATGCCTCTACACCCCATCCCTCAGCCATCCTCGGTCTTCCCCTCCCTCATACACTCTCCATGCAGTCTCTTATTCTCTCTCCTTCCCCTCTCATACACTCTCCTAGTCAGTCTCTTATTCTCTCTCCTTCCCCTCTCATACACTCTCCTAGTCAGTCTCTCCATTCTCTCCCTCATACACTCTCCTAGTCAGTCTCTTATTCTCTTTCCCTCCCTTTCCATACACTCTCCTAGTCAGTCTCTCATTCTCCATTCTCTCCCCTCCATACACTCTCCTAGTCAGTCTCTCATTCTCCATTCTCGCTCCCCCCTCTCACTCTCCTAGTCAGTCTCTTGTTTTCCCTTCCCCCCACAATACACTCTCCTAGTTAGTCTCTCATTCTCTATTCTCTCCTTCCCCCATACACTCTCCTAGTCAGTCTCTTATTCTCCATTCCCTGCCCCATACACTCTCCTGGTCAGTCTCTTATTCTCCATTCCCTGCCCCATACACTCTCCTAGTCAGTCTCTCATTCTCCAATGCCTGCCCCATACACTCTCCTAGTCAGTCTCTCATTCTCCAATGCCTGCCCCATACACTCTCCTAGTCAGTCTCTCATTCTCCAATGCCTGCCCCATACACTCTCCTAGTCAGTCTCTCATTCTCCGTTCTCTGCATTCAGTCTACGTCCAGCACTAACAGTTTTAGCGATAAAGGTTCATTAAGTATAATTTCTGCCCCAAAGTATTATTTCTTTCGTCGTTACATCAAACAGTTATAAAGTCTATGAACTTACGAATTGTAGCTGCGATGGTGTGGAACTTCTGGTAACTACGATAGTGGTAGTTACTAACGATTATAATAATGTACTAAAGACAGAAGAGAAAAGTAAAGCAAGCATTAAAGGAGAAAACGCGCTACACCCCACCGCTTCCACTGCCACAGGCGCACTGATGCTGAGCGGCTGAGGCTACGTGGATGCAGGCAGGTAAGGCAGGGCCAGTCAAGGGACGGTCTCGCTCCAGTCAAAAGGTTTTGGCGATGGTTTCTGGACTTTGCATTTTAAGAGTTTTCATTTTAAGAGTTTGGTGATATTTTCTCATCTTTGCTCCTCCTTATCTTCCTGTACGCCTGATATGAGACTGATGCAGCAGATGTGTGGCTATAACGACAACATACAAGCTACTCGTAATTCATCAATTGGGGAAAGAGGTTTTACAGTAGGTGTGCCGGTCGCCTGTCAGTGGGTAGGGTAGTGTGTATAATATTATATGGTCGTGGGTAGGGTAGTGAAGTGTGTGTATACTGCGTGTTTATGTGGTGGTGTGTGTGTATAGTAGTGTGTGTATGTGGTGGTGTGTGTATGTGGTGGTGTGTGTATGTGGTGGTGTGTATGTGGTGGTGTGTGTATGTGGTGGTGTGTGTATGTGGCGGTGTGTATATGTGGTGGTGTGTGTGTATGGTGGAGTGTGTATATGGTGGTGTGTGTATATGGTGGTGTGTGTGTATGTGGTGTTGTGTGTATATAGTAGTGTGTGTATGTGGTGGTGTGTGTATGTGGTGGTGTGTGTATGTGGGGGTGTGTATGTGGTGGTGTGTGTGTATGGTGGAGTGTGTATATGGTGGTGTGTGTATGTGGTGGTGTGTGTATAATGGTGTGTGTATGTGGTGGTGTGTGTGTATGGTGGTGTGTGTATGTGGTGGTGTGTGTGTATGGTGGTGTATGTGGTGGTGTGTGTGTATGTGGTGTTGTGTGTATATAGTAGTGTGTGTATGTGGTGGTGTGTGTATGTGGTGGTGTGTGTATGTGGGGGGGTGTATGTGGTGGTGTGTGTGTATGGTGGAGTGTGTATATGGTGGTGTGTGTATGTGGTGGTGTGTGTATAATGGTGTGTGTATGAGGTGGTGTGTGTATGTGGTGGTGTGTGTATGTGGTGGTGTGTGTATGTGGGTGTGTGTGTATGTGGTGGTGTGTGTATGTGGTGGTGTGTGTATAATGGTGTGTGTATGTGGTGGTGTGTGTTTATGTGGTGGTGTGTGTGTATGGTGGTGTGTGTATGTGGTGGTGTGTGTATGTGGTGGTGTGTGTATGTGGGGGTGTGTATGTGGTGGTGTGTGTGATTGGTGGAGTGTGTATATGGTGGTGTGTGTATGTGGTGGTGTGTGTATAATGGTGTGTGTATGTGGTGGTGTGTGTGTATGGTGGTGTGTGTATGTGGTGGTGTGTGTGTATGGTGGTGTGTGTATGTGGTGGTGTGTGTATAATGGTGTGTGTATGTGGTGGAGTGTGTATATGGTGGTGTGTGTATGTGGTGGTGTGTGTATGTGGTGGTGAGTATAATGGTGTGTGTATGTGGTGTGTGTGTATAATGGTGTGTGTATGTGGTGGTGTGTGCATGTGGCGGTATGTATGTGGTGGAGTGTGTATATGGTGGTGTGTGTATGTGGTGGTGTGTGCATGTGGTAGTGTGTATGTATGTGGTGGTGAGTGCATGTGGTTATGTGTGTATGTGGTGGTGTGTGTATGTGATGGTGTGTGTATGTGGTGCTGTGTGTGTGGTGGTGTGTGTATATCGTGGTGTGTATATATTGTGGTGTGTGTATGTGGTGGTGTGTGTATATGGTGGTGTGTGTATGTGGTGGTGTGTGTATGTGATGGTGTGTGTACATGATGATGTATGTATGTGGTGGTGTGTGTATGCGTGTGTGTGTGTGTGTGTGTATGTGGTGGTGTGTGTATTTGGTTGTGGGTGTGTATGGTGGAGTGTATATATGGTGATGTGTGTATGTGGTGGTGTGTGTATGTGGTGGTATGTGTATGTGGCGGTGTGTATGTGGTGGTGTGCGTATATGGTGGTGTGTGTATGTGGTGGTGTGTGTATGTGGTAATGTGTATGGATGTGGTGGTGTGCATGTGATGGTGTGTGTATGTGGTGGTGTGTGTACATGGTGTTGTGTATGTGGTTGTGTGTGTATGTGGTTGTGTGTTTATGTGGGGATGTGTGTATGTGGTGGTGTGTGTATATGGTGGTATGTGTATATTGTAGTATGTGTATGTGGTGGTGTGTGTATGTAGTGTGTGTATGTGGTGGTGTGTGTATGTGGTGGTGTGTGTATGTGGTGGTGTGTGTATGTGGTAGTGTGTGTGTGAGGGGGGGTAGTGTGTGTGTGTATGTGGTGCTGGATCAGGATGAATGCTCTGTGGTTGATGGTTTGGTGTGGTTATGTGTGCGTTTGTGGAGTGGCTGCCAGTGTTGAGATGTCTGACAGCAAGTTGTAAATGTATAAATGAGAGTGCCAGTACCACAGTGATAGTCAGAGGGAAAAATAGTGCAGTGTTGATTGGAGTGTGATTGACTTAGGATCAAATAAACTGCAACAAATATTGACGGATGCGTCAACACGAAGTTTATTGAGAGAGAGAGAGAGAGAGAGAGAGAGAGAGAGAGGTGTAGTGAGACAAGTTTGTGAAGGCCCCAAAAGAAAAGTTTGTTTCCGTTCTACCAGTCTCACCACCACCACTAAGTGTACCAGTCTAAGCACACTTCTAGTAACATAAACTCTCTAAATAATAATAAGAATATCAGCTACTTAAATGCCAGAATATATTACATCCATTCATCATCCAATCCTATGTTGCCCCATGAGAAGCGTAGGAACCCGGGGCTAGGCAAGTTGGTCCTGACATTTAAGATGAGAGCGACCAGCCTCACTCATCCCTGAGCGGCATTACGTGAGGTATAAACCCCAACCACTCCTTGGATATAAACCTTCACTGGCTCAATCCGATTGGAGCGCCGTAACCTAACCATAGCATTAGCCGTATGTGTGTGTGTGTGTATTTTGGGCAGCCAAAACTACACATTCAAATCGCACCAAAATTGGCACAGAAATCGCAAAAAATTAGCTGATGGGAAAAAACTTGGTCCCATCACGATTGAAAAGTTTTCACTATATTTAATGAGCGATCACATTTCGACCAAAAAAAAGCCGCTCCTGGCGCCCGGCATAGGATCTCCGTAGAAAATTTTTTGCCCACAGGTACAACTAAAATAAACTGGGTTCCATTCGCAAAGCTGCAAATAACACGATCAATTGCGTAGCTACAAGAAATCTAAGTGACAACGTTACACTAGAACAGCACATAAACGCGAGAGCCCCCCGCAGGAGCAAGTGCGAGGGGCCCAAAGGGCCCACTAGCACTTGTTACCCACTAAACCACCAGGCGCCATAATTTGGTTATATGGTTACCACCCAGCGTAGTAAATGGCTTCCTGGTGTACAGGAAACCATTTGGCTTGTCACTCAGTGTACAGTCACCCATAGGCAGAAGGAAGAGGGAAGAATGAAGGAAAGAAAGACAGAAGAGGGAGTGTAAATTAATCCGTAGACAGAAGGAAGTGGAGAGGTTGAAGGGGAAAAAAAAAGAAAAAAAGAAGAGGAAGAAAGGAAGTGAGGAAAGAGCAGACGCCCAGAGTACTTACTTGACACCAAAAAATAGCCTGGAGATCGCACTGCTGCTTTAAATATAGCCCAAACCTCCCCACGGAAATTGTAAAATTTTATATAAGATAATAAGTACTGAAAATTACCAACATTTTGATAAATGTATTTTAATATGCCTACAAGTGCATTCATTTTTATTTCATTTCATTATTTATGCAAAACAGAAGTCTGTCAAGGTGAGCTGGAGAGCTGAAGGTGAAACACTCACGCTAACTTTAGCAAATTTGCATTCAAAATCCTGATTTTTTCATTAATAGTTGAATGAAACAAAATTTTGACCAAATTTCTGATAATTAGGTGTGTAGGAACCTGTATGTTCATTAAAATTATAGTGTTTTCCAATTAAACGTACCGATTCGGTACATGGCCGCCGATTCGGTATTTCGTCACGTTACAACTCTACCTAGCCCATTTAGTCTCCTCTGACAAAGATCCCTAAACTCTTTCCGTTCAATGAATGGCAAAATGTTGTCAGATTTCCAACCGCATAATCAAGACTTACCATATGTCACACAATCATGACAGGGTGGTGTTCTCGTGCTGTTAGGAATGTTACTAACACCTTCTCCTTAGAGGTTTATTCTGATTCTGCTCTTTTACAATATTCTCGTGTGTTATTCATCCAGTCCCAGTCCACGTAATGTATGAGAAGCAAAAACAATTCTATTAATGGGTACTTTGGAAAATTAATCACTATGGAAGAGGTGTTAGGGAGCCTCATTACCCGACAAGATTACTGGACTAGGTATTCAAGTTTAACAGTGATCTAGTTCCTTCAAATGAAAACAAAATCAATAGGCAATTACACAGCCCAGAAAATGTGGGTGCCACCACGTGAAGGCGTCACTCCTTCAGCGGGCCATACACGCACAGGCGAGCCCGTCTGGTGGCCTGAAGAGGCCGGCCCGTTCAGGCAACCCTGGGCGTGTGTGGGTAGGGAACAGGCGCCTGCACAGGTGGCCTCAACGGTCGTCCTGGGATCTGTCGGGGACGGATTTTCGTGGTCAGGCTCCGGTCAGGTTCAGGCCAAGATCAAGATCTTGATCTAGGTTCAGGCAATTGAGCGTGTGCGGGGTACCGCAGGCCGTCAGGCGTCAGTCCTAATTGTGTCAGTTGTGCGGGAGTCAGATGGGACAATTTACTCCTTCTCATCAACCAATCTTTTGCCCATGTGGTCCATATTTTCTCCCTCTTTCTATTATTTAATTGCAATATGGGCCGCGGCAACAGCTCCAACAGCATACAGCTCCAGGTCATCTGTGGGCAGCGGGGAGTCCATGGCCACCCTCACGCCAGGGCGTTTCGCTTGCAACTGAGCTCGAGACGTGAGGCCGTTAATCGTGTGTGGGCACAGCATTGTTCGTTGAGGCCGGCCTCTTCAGGCCGCCGGACGGGCTCGCCTGCGCGTGTATGGCCCGTTGTAGTGCCTTCGTTACCCATTTATATCACGTTTTCTCTGTCTCTTACCATAGAAAACTGAGAGGATGATTATTTTGATGGATACCTATAATTTTAAGGGTAATATAGGCTCACCGTGATAAAAAGCGTTAGCAGATATACGTTGAGTTACTTTGGTCATGTGGAGAGGATGGAGAGTGAGAGACTGACTAGGAGAGTGTAAATGAATGACGTGGAGGAGCGGAGAGGGAAGGGGAGATCGAGGATGAGATGGAGGGAGGAGAGGGAAGGGGGGATGGAGGATGAGATGGAGGGATGGAGTAGAGAGGTATAGGAGAGAATGGGGTGTATGCTGGGGGAATGGAGAGTGAGAGACTGACCAGGAGAGTGTATGTGAGTGACATGGAGGGAGGAAGAGGGAAGGGGAGACCGAGGATGAGATGGAGGGATGGAGTTGTGAGGTAGGCTATATGATAGAGGGGGTGTAAGTTGGGGGGGATGGAGAGTGAGAGGCCGACTGCTGCTGCCATACACCTTGTCCCAGTGTCAGATCATGCCTTGGTTTTGCAATGGGCTCAGAATAACTGGATCTTTTGTGTTGGGTGCACGTTCCCCGATTTTTATGTAAATTTCGTCACTAATAGTTTTTTAACCCGATTCCAAATCTGGATTTATTTTTGGTGAGAAATTATTTTTTTAAAAGTTAGGTTAGGTTAGGTTAGTTAATAACAATAATTAGGTTAATCATTAATAATAACCATTAATATTTAAGCATAACATTTAAGAAAATAATTTCTCCCCAAAATATATTTTAATTTGGAATTAGCTTAAAAAACTGTAATACTGACGAAATTTACATACAAATCGGGGAATGTGCACCAACTCTCTCTCTCTCTCTCCCCCGTGGGCAGCCACCTTGTCGTGGTGGGGTGGCTTGCGTGCCCCTGTGATCCCACAAGCCTGCCCGTGGATGTAACGACATCTGGCAGGGTCTCCCATGCGGGTAGGGTTGTAGGCGAGGGGTCTAAGTGCTGCCCGAAACGTAGGTTACCCGTATGGGTCATCGGTGCCGCCCTCCAAAGGGATCGCCTCGGTGCTGTCCTGAGTTGGTTGGTTGGGTGTCTGGGCTGGGGGGTGTTGGGGAAGGGGGTCTTTGCACTGGTGGGAGCAAATTTTCGTAGCACGGGGTGTCCTTTTTGGGACACCCTCTGGGGATGAGGTACCCTGCTCCCATCAGACCGCGCTCGGTCCCCTCACTCCCTGGTGGGCGGTTTCCCTTGGCTCCTGGTGCCAATTTATATTCATCAATGTCTATATGGATACACTGAACAATTCTTTAACCACTCGTGTGGTCGGTGACCAGCCACACGAGTCGGCACCAACTGGTCACTCTCTGGCCGACGACCCTGTACCCTCAGGGTTGTCTGCCAAAACTGCAAATCGTGATGCCCTTTCTATGGAGCTGTTACCTGGTGTTTTTGTGAATCAGTCTTACACAAAATACATAGTCCTCAAAATGGATAATGGTACTTCCTTCCGGAACCTGAATTGTTTTCAGATTCACAGTGGTCTAGTTACAGCATGTGGATTTACCCCCAAGGTCTCTTTGCAGGGTGATGGTTCTCTCTTGCTAGAAGCCAGGAATGAAGAGGAGAGTTCACGCATCCAGTCCCTAACTATGGTCGCTGATTATCCTCTATCTGCCTCTCATCACTTGGTCCTAAATCAGTCCCGAGGGGTTGTGTATTCTCGTGACTTGATCTCATATTCTGATTCTTCCCTCTTAGAGGGGGAGGCTCCTCAAGGTGTTGTAGGAGTACAGAGAATTATGAAGAAAGTTGATGGGGTTTTAACCCCCACGCCCACTCTTATCTTGACATTTGACCGTCTTACCTTGCCGGAGGTTATCACTGCTGCGTGGTGGAAGCTAAAGGTTAAATCTTATGTTCCCCGACCTAGATGCTATTATTGTCAAAGATTTGGTCATGTCCGCCGTTCTTGCAGGCGGGAAGCGTCTGGCCTTCCTGAGGTCTGTGGAAATTGTGGTGGAATTTCTCATGGTATGAATGATTGTTCTCAACCCCCTAAATGTTTGAACTGTGGAGGAGCACAAGCAGCCTCTTCAAGGGATTGCAAAGTATACAAGTATGAATATGAGATTATTTCCGTCCGAACGAAGGAGAAAATTTCCTTTTCCGAGGCAAAGGCCAGGGTTAGGGAGCGGTTCATTCGTCCTGGGGTTACCTTTGCTGCTGCGCTGTCTCGCCCTAAGGCTACTCGGTAGGTGCCCCTGCCATCACACAATGCCCCATCAAATCCTCGGGGTTCTACTTCCCGGCCTTCTCGGCCTGGGGGTTCCACCGAGGGAGTGCAGCCTGAAAGCAGCTGTGCTTTTTCTGGGGAAGTGCCCCCTATCTCTGGAGGTGTCCCCTCTGTGGTGGTGCTTCCAGCATCTGGGAGTGCTCCCCCATCCCAGTTCCTCCTGTGACAAACAACCGTGTCGATGCCACACCTTGCTTTGACACATCCAAAACTCCCGATGTCCCTCCTGTGCAAGGTAAGCGTCGCCGTGGCTCCTCAGAGTGCTCAGAGAGTGAAGAGCTGCTACCAAAGATCTCTGCAGTGAAACCCACTACTCCTCCTCCTCGGGATGCTCAGGGGTCAGGGCTAGTGCAGGCTGGGGATGGCGTCTCGCTGATGACAAAGCCACCGCTAGATAGTAGTGGTCCTCAGGTAGTTGATGCACCTGCTCAGCTGCATGAGGCCTTGCCCTCTCAGGATTCCAGTACTGTGGGACACGCTACTGATTGTGCTCCTTCTCGTGGTGGTACTGCCTGCTCTATTCCGGCTAGGGCAGTTTGCAGTCCACCTGCCAAACCATCTCTTGCCCCACCAAAGAAGAAAACCATCGTCCAGCCCTCTTCTTCTTCCTCCAGGTTATCTTCAGCTGGGCAACACACTGTACACCATAACGGTGCCAGGCAGTCCCTTTCTAAGGGCAGTTCTAAGCAGCAATCTAAATCTGGTTGCTTGCCAGGGGCAAGGTTGCCTCGCCCCTCAACCGATTCTTCCTTCGCTGTGGGTACTATGGCATTCTCAGCCAGTATATTACAATGGAATTATCGAGGTCTGCGTGGTAATTGGGAAGAGCTGCGGACCCTCCTGGCTTATTCCCCTCTGTGCGTGTGTCTCCAGGAAACTCTTGTAGTGCTTGCTACTCCTCATGCACCACTTGGGTATGATGCTTTTTACTCAGCTCCAACCCAGGATCCTGTTGGAGGTGGTGCTGTTTTGGTGAGGGCTAATGTCCCTCATCAACAAGTTCACCTCCAGTCTGATCTCCAGTGTGTTGCTGTGCGGTTGTATGCCCTCCGCTGGTATACTGTCTGTTGCATTTATTTACCACCCAGCGGAGTAGTTAGTAAAGCAGACCTTGAAGACCTCCTCAGACAATTACCTGAGCCCTTTCTCCTCCTGGGGGACTTTAACAGTCGCCACCCTTTGTGGGGTGACTGTCTAATTAACCAACATGGGCAATTATTGGCATGCTTATTGGAGGAAGAGGATCTCTCCCTGCTGAATACTGGCGAGTTTATGAGTTTTCATCTTCAGACGAATATATTTACCGCAACTGACCTCTCTGTCTGTTCTCCTGATTGCCTCCTGGATTTCACCTGGAAGGTTCTGAGGGATCTGCATGGGAGTGATCACTTTCCTATCCTCCTTACTGCAGCAATATCTAGTTCTTGTTCCCGTCTCCCGACGTGGAGGTTAGATAAAGCAGACCGGTCCCTTTTTTCTTCCTTGACTTCTATTGGTGTTTCCATAGAAGACTTTCCACATATATATGAAGCTGTTTCATTCTTTACGTCTATTATCCATTCTGCTGCCCTACACACTGCTCCAAGAACCTCTGGCAAACTCTTTCGCCTTTGTCTGTCAACTTGTACCTTTCCTTCTTGCTGGAAGTTTGCTCTCATTCAGCCAGTCCCAAAGAAGGGTGACCACTCCCAACCCTCCAACTATCGTCCAATTGCTTTAACGTCCTGTATTTCAAAAGTTTTCGAGTCAATTCTTAATAGAAAAATTTTAAGGCATCTTTCCTATCACAACCTTCTTTCTGATCGTCAGTATGGGTTCCGTCAGGGACGCTCCACTGGCGATCTTCTCACCTACCTTTCAGACTCCTGGTCATCCTCCTTTCGGGACTTTGGCGAAAGCTTTGCCATTGCACTTGACATCTCAAAGGCTTTCGATCGAGTCTGGCATAAATCTTTAATTTCCAAACTGCCCTCCTATGGTTTCTATCCTTCTATCTGTGCCTTCATCGCTAGCTTCCTTTCTGGTCGTTCTATAGCCGCTGTTGTAGACGGCCATCGTTCTTCTCCTAGATCTATCAACAGTGGTGTTCCTCAGGGCTCTGTCCTATCACCAACTCTCTTCCTTTTATTCATCAATGATCTTCTAAGCTGTACATCTAACCCTATCCACTCATACGCTAATGACTCCACCCTTCACCTTTCCATTCGGTTCCCGCAACGCCCATCTCAACAGTTACTTCAACAAGCAAGGGATGAGGCTATGGCACACCTAATGTCTGATTTGGCTCGTATCTCTGACTGGGGTAAAAATAATATGGTTGTCTTTAATGCATCTAAGACTCAGTTCTTACACCTATCAACCCGACAAAATCTTCCACAGGTATACCCACTAATGTTTAATAATATTCAGCTTAATCCTGCATCATCCTTGAACATTCTTGGGGTTTCATTTACTCGGGACTTATCTTGGAAAGATCATATTACATCTCTTGTAAAATCTGCTTCCAAGAGATTGGGTGTGCTAAGCCGACTCCGCTCTTTCTTTACCCCTGCACAATTGTTGACTCTATACAGGGTTTTTATCCACCCCTGTGTGGAGTACAACTCTCATGTGTGGGGAGGCTCCCCACATACAGCTCTTCTCAATAGGGTGGAGTCAAAGGCTTTTCGTCTCATTAACTCTCCTCCTCTTACTGATTCCCTTCAACCTCTGTCTCTTCGCCGCACTGTTGCATCTTTATCTCTTTTCTATCGCTACTTTAATGGTCACTGCTCCTCTGAACTGTCTGCTTGCATTCCTCCACCTCTACGACGGGCGCGTAGCACCCGTCTGGCAGCAAACTCTCATCCTTTTTCTGTCCAACTCTCTAATGCAAGAGTTAACCGTTACTCCCAGTCTTTCATTTATGCAACAGGTCAGCTCTGGAACTGTCTCTCTCTGTCTGTATTTCCTGCTGCCTATGATCTCCAGTCTTTCAAACGCAGTGTGTCCAGGCATCTCAAAATGATCAGATCTTGAATTTGGCTCTATATTGTATTTTGTTTTTCTCTTGGAGGGAACTGTTACTGCGGGCTCATGGCCTTTGGTTCCTTCTTCCTCGCATAAAAAAAAAAAAACTATCGCCCCGTCCCATGGTGGAATGAAGACTGTACGTGCCAAGAAGACAGCATTTTCACATTATCGTCGATACAAAACAGAGCATTATCTTGTCGAATTCAGGAGGGCACGTGCTAGGGCACGCCGGGTCCTCAAACAAGCCCGACGAGACTCTTGGATGGCTTATGTGTCTTCCATAAACTCTAAGACACCAGTGTCTCAGGTGTGGAAGAAGGTACAAAAGATTTCAGGAAAATTCTCACAGGACAGGTCCCATGTGCTGCTGTCAAATGGCGAACCTGTTGGTGACCCTGTGGCTGTGGCCGATATTTTTGTTTCTGCTTTGCAGCAGTCAACCGTAGAGATGCTAGCACTCCAGTTTTTGCCAGACACAGGGACGTAGAAGAGGCTAGGGTACTGAACTTCCATTCCGGGAGGGGGAAGTCTTACAACCTCCCTTTCTCTTGCCATGAACTCCAATCTGCTCTTTCCCTTTGTCATGATACCTCACCAGGGTCAGATGATAATCCCTATGCAATGCTTCGGCACCTGGGTGATGATGCACTGTCTTTTCTCCTCAAGCTTTTTAACAGAATCTGGAGAGACTCTTCTCTTCCTACCTCTTGGTGCGAAACTGTTGTTATGCCATTCCAGAAGCCAGGGAAGACAGGATCCAGTCCTCTAGAATATCGACCAATTGCCCTTACATCATGCTTGTGTAAACTGTTTGAAAAGATGGTCAATTCACGCTTAATGTATTTCCTCGAAAGGAATGACTGTCTCTCTCGATGTCAGTCTGGTTTTCGCAAATATCGTTCGACGACAGATGCACTTGTCTGCCTAGAAGCTGCAGCATGTGATGCTTTTGCCAGGAAGCAGCATCTGGTGTGCGTCTTCTTTGACTTAGAAAAGGCATATGATACTACATGGTGATTTGGTATCATTAAGCAGCTTCACTCTTTAGGTTTACGTGGTAGGCTGCCCCTATTTATATTAGACTTTCTGCATGACCGTTCATTCAGGGTTCGAATTGGTGATACTCTGTCTCCTTCGTACCCTCAGGAAGAAGGTGTGCCTCAAGGAAGTGTCCTTAGCACGACCCTTTTTGCTATAGCATTAGATGGTATTCTGTCCTCTATTCCAGAGGGGGTGTCTGCCTCACTGTATGCCGATGATTTAGCTATATGGTATGCTGCCTCCTGAATGCCCGTAGCTGAACGTCGCATGCAGCTTACCTTAGACCACGTATCTCATTGGGCCACAATGCATGGTTTCCGTTTCTCCCCAACAAAAACAGTGGCCTTACATTTCTCCCGCTTGAGAGCTGTCCACCCCGACCCCAGTCTCAAGTTACATGGCCACAGGGTCCGATGTGTTGATGAAGCAAGGTTTCTCGGTCTTGTTTTCGACAGATGACTGACGTGGGTTCCCCACATCCGTGCATTACGTTTATCCTGCCATCGTGCCCTGTCTCTCCTACAAACTCTATCTCACCTGTCTTGGGGCTCTGATAGAGCCACCCTGCTCTACCTTTACCGTGCCTTGGTACGGAGCAAATTGGACTATGGGTGTGAGGTATACTCTTCTGCTACTAAGGCATGGCTGCAGCCTCTCAGTTCAATCCATCATGCTGGGATCTGTCTGTCAACTGGAGCTTTCCGGTCTTCCCCAGTTCCTAGTCTATTAGTAGACGCGAATGAACCGCCACTAGATCTCCGTCGCCAGTCCTTACTGGTGCAGTGTTGGCACCGCCCTCACTGTCTACCTTCCTCACCAAGTTGTATGGCTGTCTCCGAGGTCGCTCTTTTCCCCTTTTATAGCACCCACCCTCGCTATCCACAACCGTTTCGGTACAGAGTGAGGGCTGCCATGGAGGAGTTAGGTGTTCAGCCTTTTCCTGTTTGCCTTGTGCGTGTTCCCTGAGTGGCTACCTGGCTCCTCCCAGAAGTACGGCCATGTGATTACTTCCCTGAGAGGAAGGCCTCTCTTTCCACACAGGTAGCTCTGTCTTATTTTTTAGAACACGCCTCTGCCCACAGTGGCTCGATCCCTGTATATACTGATGGTTCCAAGTCCCAAGTTGGGACAGGCTTTGGTGTAGTTTTCCATGATTTTAGCCGTGGTGGGAGTCTTCCTCCTTCCGCCTCTGCTTTTACTGCTGAACTTACAGCTATTTTAGTTGCAGTTGAGTTGATTTTTAGTTTCCCCCCTGCTTCTTTCACCATTTTTAGTGACTCAGCCAGTGCCTTGCAAGCTTTGTCTTATGGCTTCTCATCACACCCTCTACTCCTGTCTATCTTGGAGTGGCTCTTCTTATTACACAGACGCGGTTTTTCTGTACAGATGTGTTGGGTCCCTGCTCATGTGGGGGTCATAGGCAATGAGCGTGCTGACTTTGTGGTGAGAGCCACTGCCTCCCGCCCTTCCTCTCTCCATTACCGTGTCCCATCTGAGGATTTATGTACAAGCACTATAGAAGCTGTCCGTCTCTGTTGGGAGAGAAGGTGGGATGCAGTAGGAGTGAACAAACTCCGCAGCATTCGTCAGAACCTGGGCGATGAAGGGTATGTGGGACTATCCCGACAGCAGGAAACAGCTTTGGCCCGTCTTCAAATTGGCCACACTAGGCTGACTTATAATTTTTTTAATGGAGAAGGCGCCCCCTCCCTATTGTGATGACTGTCTGGTTCCTTTGACTGTGCAGCATCTTCTTTTGGAATGCCCAAGTCTTGAGGACCTTCGTCGGCAGTACCTTTCCAGGTGCCGAGCCGACAGCGGACCTTATCTTCTCTCTTCGGTACTTGGGGAAGAGGCTTGTGCTATGGGAGGAGGCATCTCCTTTGTGTTAAGTTCCGGCCTTCTCCACAAACTGTAGGACTTTACCATATTTTAGTTTGTGTTTTATACTGTCTTTGTTTAACCTCGATCTTTCCACCACATTTTAGTTTTGGTTGTTTCTTTGATTTTGTCGCTTTGTTTTTATGCATCATTTTATTTATTTATTTATTCATTAATTTTTTGACTTCCTTTTAATGTTTGTGTTCGGCGGCATATGACCTCTGCTGTTGCGCCGCCATGTCACATTTTCACTTATTCATTCATTCATTCTCTCTCTCTCTCTCACACACACATACACACACACACACACACACACACACACACACACACACAAATCCATAATTAGCGAGACTACGGAATTCAGTAGCCGCATTTCCGATCTTTTGTGTTCGGTGCACTTCGTATTAATGTAAATTTCGGCATTAATACACTTTTTGAAGCTGACACCAAATTTGAATTAATTTTGGGGAGAATTTTCTTAAATATTATAGTTAATTATTGGCTATGACCGTTAACTAACCTAATTATTATTATTATTAACTAGCCTAACCTAACGTAACCTAACCGAACATAGCTTTTCAAAAAATAATTTCTCCCAAAAAATACATTCAAATTTGGAATAGGCCTAAAATACTATTAGTGCGAAATTTACATAAAAATTGGAGAACGTCTACCGAACACAAAATAGCCTTAACTTTAGTCTTGATCTATTTTTCCATTCTCTGTGTTACAAAGCTTTCATTCTCTCTCTCTCTCTCTCTGTCTTAGAAAGCCTTCATTCTCTCTCTCTCTTTGTATGTTAGAAACCTTTCATTCTCTCTCTCTCTCTCTCTCTTAGAAAGCTTTCATTCTCTCTCTCTCTTTGTATGTTAGAAACCTTTCATTCTCTCTCTCTCTCTCTCTTAGAAAGCTTTCATTCTCTCTCTCCCTCTCTCTTAGAAAGCTTTCATTCTCTCTCTCCCTCTCTCTTAGAAAGCTTTCATTCTCTCTCTCCCTCTCTCTTAGAAAGCTTTCATTCTCTCTCTCCCTCTCTCTTAGAAAGCTTTCATTCTCTCTCTCTCTTTGTATGTTAGAAACCTTTCATTCTCTCTCTCCCTCTCTCTTAGAAAGCTTTCATTCTCTCTCTCTCTCTCTCTTAGAAAGCCTTCATTCTCTCTCTTTGTATGTTAGAAAGCTTTCTTTCTCTCTCTCCCTCTCTCTTAGAAAGCTTTCATTCTCTCTCTCTCTCTTTGTATGTTAGAAAGCTTTCATTCTCTCTCTCTCTCTCTCTCTCTCTCTCTCTCTCTCTCTATATATATATATATATATATATATATATATATATATATATATATGTGTGTGTGTGTGGTAGAGAGCTTTCACTCTCTCTCTCTCTCTCTCTCTTTCATTTCATTAAGAACAACTTTTTATTTCAATGTGTCACGGAACCGACAAGACAGGGCAATATCTTAGATCTTGTTATCACTACAAATAAAGATATTGTCTCAAGCCTCACTGTGAGTGAACGTATAGCATCTGGCGATCATAATCTCGTCAGATTTTCCATGAACCTCTCACATAATGAGTGTAAAGTAAAACTAAGATGCCGGACTATAAAAACGCAGATTTCAACGGCCTAAGGGACGCCCTGAGTACACTAGCTGAACACAGAGAAAGAATTAACGATGTAAACGACATGTGGGCAGAATTTAAGCACGTATTCATAACCGCTCAAAACAAGTACGTGCCAATGAAATCCAGACAAAACAAGGGTAGAAACAAACCAGCGTGGTTTAATGCAGATATTAGTCAAGCAGTTAAAGAAAGAAACCGTCTCCACACCTTGCTTAAAAGTCACACCAGTGAATTAGTCACAAGGCAATATATCAGTAGTAGAAGAAAAGTTAAAAACTCAGAACAGCTAAACGACAGTTTGAAATTGACATAGCAAAAACAAGTTCTACGGATCCTAAGCTTGTTCATGGATACATTGACGGCAATAAGAGACTCAAGGCTGGCATTGGTCCACTTATCAGCGACGAGGGTGCTCTTATCTCGGACGATCAGGAAATATCCTCTACTTTAAATAAGTTTTTCAGTTAAGTTTTCACAGTAGACGCCAATGACACCATCGATGAGCATCAAATGTCAATCCAAAACGCACTAAGCGATATGCATATTAGCAGTAATGAAGTAAGAGATAAACTTAATAAAATGAACAGTAATAAGACTCCCGGCCCAGACAATTTCTACCCTAAAATACTTAAAAAAGTGGTGGATGTAATATGCAGCCCTCTAACATCTATCTTTAACAAGTCCCTACAACAAGGAAAGGTTCCAGCAGATTGGAGACTGGCGAACGTGACTCCTATATATAAAAAGGGCAGTAGAAATCAACCAGGTAATTATAGACCAAATAACCTAACCTCTGTCTTGGGAAAAATCCTCGAATCAATAATTAAAGATAGGATAGTTGAGTTCTTAGAAACTAAGAACGTAATTAGGAACAGCCAGTATATATGGCTTTAGAACGCGGAGATCATGCGTGACAAATTTAACTGAGTGTTACGATACACTTTTTAAAATGAATGATTTTACCAGGTCTCTTGTTATAATCTACTTGGATTTCCAGAAAGCCTTTGGCAAAGTACCGCATCATAAACTAATGAGAAAGGTAAGAACACTTGGAATTGACGGAAATATTCATAGGTAGATAGCTTGCTACTTGAGTGAGAGAAAGCAACGAGTCGTTATAAATGGAGTGGCGTCTGACTGGGCTCCTGTGACCAGTGGCGTTCCTCAAGGATCGGTGTTGGGACCAGTCCTGTTTATTATGTATATTAACGATATCGATGTTGGCCTAAACAACTTCATATCTAATTTTGCGGACGATACAAAAATCGGCAACACTCTATTAACTGAAGAAGACAGAATTAGCCTTCAGAATGACCTTAACAAAATTGTCAGCTGGTCAGAAAAATGACAAATGCCCTTCAATGTAAGTGAATGTCAGGTACTGCAATGTGGGAAGAAAAACAAAAGGTATGATTACGAAATGAAGGGCCAAATCATTAGCAAGTCCTCATTAGTTAAAGGTCTAGGCGTACTGATTTCAGACGACCTAAAATGTTCAAATCGATGTATCTCTGCCGCCAATAAAGCCAACAGGGCCCTAGGCTTCATCAAAAGACATTTTACATATAAAAGCAGAGATATTGTAATCCCCCTATATAAAACCATAGTCAGGCCAAACTTAGAGTTTGCAGTGTAATTTTGGGCACCTTACCTAGTTAAAGATAGGGAAATACTGGAAGCGGTCCAGCGTAGGGCTACCAAGTTAATCTCGTCCCTGAGGAATAAACCATATCTCGAGAGGCTCAGGGAATTAAACCTATTCTCTCTTAGAAAACGGAGACTCATGGGCAGCTGATTGAATGTTTTAAGATTCTGAAAGGCTTTAGTAATACTGATTCAAGCAAGCTATTCACAGTAATTGCCGAGACTGTAACTCGAGGAAATGGTATGAAGTTGCAAACTAGGAGGGCTAATCTTGATACAATTAAAAACTTCTTCACTTACTCTGTTGCAAGCAAATGGTACCATAAATATATTTAAAAAGAGACTGGACATGTATCTCGACGAGATTGGTATCGTTTACTTAGGATGGAGCAATTATTGGATATTCGAGTCTACATTTATCTATCTGTGAAACACAATACACCTAAACTAGTAATCAACATAGACAATATTTTAGGACAAATATAATAGATAAACATTCTATTCATCTTTTTATCAATCAATCAATCAATCATTTCCTGTGGCACCCTCGGGGATGCATAGGGCCTCGATGAACTCACACCACCACATCCTATCTTGTGCGAATTCCTCAAGATCTCCCCAACACTCATCTCCAGCTTCCCGTCTCATTGTCCTCACCCACGTCTCTTTTGGCCTTCCTCTACCTCTCCTACCAAGTGCCACCCACCCTGGTGTACCTCGTACTATTCCCTGTCTCCTATACACGTCCTAGCCACTTCCATCGTGAGAATCTAACATATTCATCGATCGGCTGCACTCCCGTTATTTCTCTAATTCTACTATTTGGTATCGTTTCCCACCACTTAACTCCTAATATTCTTCTAAGTGCTTTATTTTCAAACACCAAGAATTTATTTTCCATAGTCACTGTGCTGTACCAAGACTCGTGTCCATAAATTAAGATACTCCTAACCATTACCTTATAAAGTTTGATTTTTGTATGCACAGAAAAACTGTTATTATTCCAAATATTTTTAAGCATTCCCATTGCCTGATTAGCCTTCTTTAACCTTTCCTCGAATTCAAAGTTCAAAGAACCATCCTTGGCTAAATAAGTACCTAAATATTTAAACCTATCAACTTGCTTTACAACCATACCTCCAATTACACATTCCTGCGCATTTTCCATATTCATATTGATTATTTCAGTTTTTCCACAATTAATTACCAAACCCACCTTACGACCTTCACTCACCAAACAGTCCAACACTCTCTGCATCTCTTCTGGCCCATCACAAATCAAAACTATATCATCTGCATAATCTAAATCCAAAAGTTTCCTGTTCTCTCCCCAAAGTATACCTGCACCGGTTTCTGTTCCAACGCGTTTCATAATGTAATCAATGACCAATATAAATAGTAAAGGCGATAGAACACCACCTTGAATTACTCCGGACTTGACTTCAAACGAATCACTCAGACAACCATCAACCATCACTTTACAAAATGTGTCCTCATGCATGTTCATAATGACCCTCACAAACTCCTCTGGTATTCCATAATGTCTCATGATCTTCCCCATAGTCTCTCTCGAAACACTATCAAAAGCCTTTTCAAAATCAACAAAACAAAGACTTAACGGTACTCTCATTTCATTAACTTGCTGCATCAAATACCTAACTATAAAGATATGATCATTGCAACCACGTCCCTTTCTAAAACCAGCCTGTTCATCCCTCAGAATACCCTCAACCACCGGCTCCAACCTATTTAACAACACTCTACTGAAAACTTTCAAAGCTATCGGTGACAAAGAGATTCCCCTCCAATTGACACATTCACTCAGGTCTCCCTTCTTCGGAACACTAACAATTACACCATTCTTCCAAACTGATGGTAGTAACCCCGTCACCCATATCTTATTGAATAGCTTGGTCATGATCATTATTAATCTATCCCCCTCCACTTTAAACATTTCCGGAAATAAACCATCCTCCCCTGGTGCCTTATTATTCTTTAACTGTTTTACTGCTTTCTCCACTTCTGCAAGCCTCAACTCTCCTGTTTCTATATTTTATATGAAAAAAAAAAAAAAAAGTGCATGCATAGAGTATGTGGCTGTACGCCTAAATTTTCCACTTCCATAATATTCTACTTTCTGCCGATCCTATAAAATTCCTTCAGGTTTTTCATTTCTGCAAGGTATTACTTCCACTCATGTTTCCTGTACGGTAAATACCGGAGGGTCTGGAGGGTGGGGGAGAGAGCCTTCTGCTGTGCTAACCTTTTCTCCTGCTCCTTTATAATTATAGCACTGTATTAGTATTAAGGCCGGACCGCCTCGTAGGGACCGTAAGGTCTGTGCGGTCTGTGTATCTATGGGCCGTACTATAAAAACCAAAGTTCAGCCGGTCCAAAGGCGACGTTCAGTCGTCAGACGTTCCTGAGTGTCAGTCATCCTTACTATAAAAAATCTGGACCGTCAGTCTCGGTGAAACGCAGTTCAGGCGTTTGAATGACACGACAGTCGCTAGGTTGGGCGAGAATGCACTGCATGAGCACTAAATACGCGCAAATTTTTGAATGTTTCTTTCTTTTTAATAAAGCAGACACTTCGCTAGCCCATTCTAAACTGTTATTTTTATGTAGGAAATAAATATATTTGCGCTAGAACTGGTAACAAATGATGGTAGAACGCATAAAGAGGATGCATTTACAAGCAAGATAGTGTACTGTATAGCCTAGACTAAGAATTATGATTATTTATCCTCCTTTTGCAGGTATTTGCATGGAAATGATCATTGAGATTATCCAGATCTGAATTCATACAAGCAGAGTGAATGTATTCTTGCATACTTCATAGATTTCCATGTTGTTTCTGGCCAGCTCACCAGTCATGAATTATACAGAAGTATATCCAGGTTATGTGCACCTCTACTCATGCAGCAGTACATCATGTGTTCCTAAATTATGTAGCAAGATGTAAATACAGAGTTACTGGAGGTTTATTTTTAGCATGGAGACTAATTTACTTCTTTATAAAGCTGGTTGAATGGTGACATTCATTGCAGCACCAACACAAGAGGGATGCAGTAACACTACTCCATTCTTTTTGAGCAGTTTCTTTCCACACCTATCATCTAGCCATGACCGTCAGACCATATTGGAAAATATAGGTTATAAGATGTGTGTACTTTAACAGTTGTTCATTCAGTTTCTATATATCTAGCTAGTTTTTCCTTACATTATTGTCTCCTTCTCTGCTTCAGGTATTACAGTACTAGTAAATTTCCAGTTTAGCTCAGTAATTATACTACTCTGAGATTCACAGTCTCTGTTATAACCTTTCTCTTCAAGCAGTATGCAATGATTTCAGTTACATTGTACAGTAATTATTTCTGTCTCAGTCTGCTAGATAAGCTTTCCTTTTATCCCAGAAATCATTCCATTTCTATAGTAATTTCATCCACTTCTGTTTTATACATTTTAAGACTGTTTACTCTTCTGTTTTCCTAGCTTTCTCCTAAACTGGTTATATGGTTTATATTTGTCTCCTTCACTAAATATTTATCTTATTACTTCCTGTTTGTCAGTCATTGTTTAACTGCACCTTTTCTGCTTTTCTATAACCCATCCACCTTGATCAATATTTCATGCCATTCCTACATCCACTACTCCCCCATTACAATAACTGTTATTTCTTTGTAATTAACAACTTTTTATTTTACATATGCATGGTACAGGCCATTTCCTTAGGCCTGTAGCTATTTACAAGGAAAAGAAAGCTCATGGAATAGAAGAGACGCCTCAGGACGTTTTTTTTTTTTCTTTGTTGTAAATCTCATGAAATAATTTGCATTTACTAACAAATTTTGCTTTAAAGGCAACACACCTATGCTCGAATCGAGTGCTTGATTGAAACAGGTAAATGTTTCAGCCAGCATCCTAACCAACCAACTCACTCATATCTGGTAACCTTACCTAACCATCTTAATTACATCAGCTTATCAGTTTAATCTGGTGTAAAAACGAATTGCATTTTTCAGCTGTGTAAGAGAACACTAAAACTAGTGAAAAATAAACCTATCTAACCATTTACCATCACTGACCCAACTCTATCTGTAATTTCTGCCATGTAATATAATATTTTATGAACACTTTTTCTTATTCGTCACTTATTTCATGATTATTCATGGACAAGATTGTCACACAAGGATGTTGGTTAGAGGCAGCTTACTGGTTTGCCCTCAAACGTGGTAACTACAGCACTGAACTGGCTAGCACACAAACTTTCAAAGAGATGCCGTTTAAAAAATCTATTGAGAAAGTACACAGGTAGTCAGAAATAAACCAGGAAGCACAATTTATTCCCTTATCTCCAAAATTACACGCCACGCCGCCACCATAGAAGTTTTTGTTTACTCGTATTCGTTTCGGAATCCTTCAGTCTTGTAAAATTTTATGAACAGCCTTGTATTTCTCATATATTTTAGCCTGATAAAGGAATATTTCATTCCTGAATTTTTCAGTGTTTATAAACTGTAAAACCGGCTATCGTATTTAAGAATATTTAAGTTTGTTGCACGAAAGGGGGGTCTCTTGTGGCGTTTATCCTCCTGTCACATTCCAATACTATTTTACGCCATACCAAGCAGACAAACGTCTGGCGTGAACAGGCAATTTATTTATGGTACGAAACACGGGAACGTCAGACGCTCACATTCGGCAATACTGGCGTTTAGTTTTTATAGTACGGCCCTATGTAATTATGTAAATCTCTCTCTCTCTCCCTCTTGAGACACTCCTTTGGCTGAGAGAAATCGTCTTTTTAATATGCAAGACGTCCTCGGCTTGAAGGAATTGACACTCTTAGCTCCTATGACCCACTCTTAGGGCCGTACTATATAAACTAAACGCCAGTGTTGACTTACGTGGGCGTCTGACGTTCCTGTTTTTCGTACCATAAAAAAAAAAATTGTTGTTCACGCCAGGCGATCGTCACCTGAGGCGTTTTTTGTAGCACCTCGGAAAGTCAAAAGGGTTTGGGTTTCCGCTGTTGGAGTTTACAGAACGCTAAGCAATAGCACAGCCAGACGAACGAGCACTGTGAGCCCTGGAAGAACTGTCGTACATAGCCAGTCTGCAAGGAAATGAGATGACAACTTTTTCATAATGACATTTTATGCTCCAAAGATAAACGTAGGAGCATTACTTACAATTTTCGTTCCATTCCGAAGCAGAAATTAAGGCCAGTAGAAATCATTTACTCTCCAATTCTTTTCAAGTAAGCCCTACCTCGCGGTGGATTTGTAAACTTGTTTCAATGGCTGCAGTTCCTGCGGTAAGACGTATGATAAACTGGAAAATTTTGGGATCCAAGCACATTTCACGGTTTGGAAATGCATCTATATCCCTCAAAAAACACATAACATGAAAATACTTATGACTGACTGAGACAGTACGTAAGAATTTTGTAATTTTGTACTTGGGTTGGAACGAAGCCAAAACCACAGTCAATTCATTGGACGCGTCGGCCATTTTGAGGCTGGAGGTGCGAGCTGGTGCGAGACGGAACATTTAAATTGATTGATTTTCGTAATAAAGTACATTGTTAGAATTCTTTATTGTCATATAGTCATTAACATGATTATTTGTTATGCATTATAATATAAAAAATGAATAGTTAGCTTCTGGCATTGCGAATTAAACACCATGCTAAACTCCCTAACTGGCTACACTCCGCTACACAACACGCTGATTGGTAGTTTGGGTATGCATTTCTGCAGAGGCAAACTCCTCGGTGAGGAGTTTGACTTTCCAAAGCGGAATCTCAAACCCCTTTGACTTTCCGGGGTGCTACAAAAAACGCCTCTGGTTATGGCGTAAAATAGTATTGGAATGTCACAGGAGGATAAACGCCACGAGACCCCCCTTTCGTGTAAAAAAAATATTCATAAATACAATAACCGGTTTTTCCATTTATAAACAATGATGAATTCAGGAATCAAACTTTCCTTACCAAGCTAAAATGTAAGGGAAATATAAGGCTGTTCATAAAATTTTACAAGACTAAACGTTTCCGTAGCGAATACGAGTAAACAAAAACTTCCATGGAGATGATGTGGCGCATAATATTGAAGTTATGATAATCATTTAAACTTCCTGGTTTACTTCAGACTACATGTGTGCTTTCTTAGTAGATTTTTGAAACGGCAACAGTTTGAAAGTTTGTGTGTTAGCCAGCTAATGCTGTAGTTAGCACATTTGAGGGCATGCCAGTAAGATCCTGCCTCTAGCCCAACAACATCCTTGTGTGACAATTCTTGCCTCTGAAAATTCATGAAATAAATGGCATGTAAGAAGTGCATGAACAATATTATATTACATGGCAGAAATTACACATATCAGTGTTTGGTCAGCTCTGGTAAATTGTTAGCTAGGCTTGTATTTTTCACTAGCTTTTAGTGTACTCTTTTACAGTTACAGAAATGGGTCATAAAAGACAACTTTTTCATCAGTACCTACAAGTACAGTATGTGGAGTCACTTAAGTTCTTTATTGAAAAATGTAATTCGCTTTTGTACCAGAATAATTTAATAAGCTGATGTACTTAAGATGGTTAGGTAAGGTTACCAGATATCAGCGAACTGGTTGGTTAGGATGCTGACAGAAATATTAACCTGTTTCAATCAACCAGTCAAAATGAGCATAGGTGTGCCAGCTGTATAGCAAAATTTGTTAGTAAATGCAGATTATTTCATGAGAATTACAAAAACAATAATCCTGAGGCATCATTCTATCCCAAGAGCTTTTCTTACTTGTAAATAGCTGCAGGCCTAAGGGAATAGCCTGTACCATGTATATATAACAAAAACAGTTGGATAGAAATGACAGTTGTTGTAATGGTGGAGTAGATGGGTGAAGTAAAGGCAATGAATACTGGTTAAGGTGGAAAGATTATACAGAGGCATGAAAGGTGTGGTAAGTGGTGGCGACCATCATCTGCTCACTTGAAGTAGTGCTGCCTACTTCTTCTTTAGGCTTTATCATTCTTTTTCTGTGCCTGCCCTCCTCTCTTCCTGTTTCTCCCATCTTTCCTGTCACTTCTCGTTACTTTTCTTTCCTTTACAGGTGGCTTTACATTGAGTGCCAAGCCAAATGGTTTCCTGTAAGCCAAGAAACCATTTACAACGCTGGGTGGTAACCATATAACCAAACCATACGTGCTCCCTACGTGTCAACAAGTGGGTTGGTGGAGGGTTAGTGCTCCTCCCCGTAAAACAAATAACTCAAAGTCAAATGGCCACCCCTTACGGGATTATGGCGTCTGGCAATAGATATATAGATAGATGAAAGGTACAGTTAAGCAGTGACTGACATACAGGAAGTAATGAGATAAATATTTAGTGAGACAAACATCAAGCACATGACAAGTTTAGGAGAAAGCTAGGAAAACAGAGAAGTAAACAGTCTGAAAATGTATAAAACAGGACTGGATGAAAGTACTACAGAGGTGGAATTATTGCTGAGAAAGAAGGAAAGCTTATCTAGCAGACTGGAACAGAAATAGTTACTGTACCATGTAACTTCGAAAATCATTGCATGCTGGTTGAAGGGAAAGGTAATAATAAGGAATGTGAATCTCAGAGTAGTATAATTATTGTACTGAGCTAAACTAGAAATTTACTAATAATACCTGAAACAGGGAAGGTGACTAATGGGGGAAAAAAAATGTAGCTAGATATATAGAAACTGAATGAACAACTGTTACAATACACACATCTGATAACCTATATTTTCCAATATGGTCTGCTGGTCATGGCTGGATGACAGCTGTGGAAAGAAACTGCTGCAAAAGAAAGGAGAAGTGTTACTGCATCCCTCTTGTGTTGGTACTGCAATGAATGTAACCATTCAACCAGCTTTGTAAAGAAGTAAATTAGTCTCCATACTAAAAATAATTCTCCAGTAACTATGTATTTATATCTTGCAATGTAAATTTAGGAACACATGATGTACTGCTGCGTGAGGAGAGGTACATATAACCTGGATAAACTGCTGCACAGTTCTTGACTAGTGAGTTGCCGGAAACAACATGGAAACCTATGAAGTATGCAACGATACATTCACTTCGCTCGTATGAATTCAAATCTGGATAATCTCAATAACTACTTAATGCAAATAACTGCAAAAAGGGGGATAAATCATAATTCATTCTTTGTCTATAAAGTTCACTGGATCTTGCTTGTAAATGCATCGTCTTTATGCATTCAACTATCATTTGTTACCAATTCTAGCTCAAATATACTTATTTCCTACATATAAATAGCAGGTTAGAATTGGTTAGCGAAGTGTCTGGTTTATTAAACAGGAGAAACATTCAAAATTTGCGCGCTTTTACCGATCATGCAGCGCATTCTCGCCCAGTCTAGCGACTGTTGTGGCATTCAAACGCCAGAACTGGGTTTCGCCAAGACTGACGGTCCAGATTTTTTTATAGTAAGGATGACTGACGCTCAGGAACGTCTGACGACTGAACGTCGCCGTTGGACCGCTTGAACTCTTGGTTTTTATAGTACGGCCCTTAGCCACATCAAACCCCTCCCTAACACCTATTCTTTAGCGATTTAGTTTTCGAAATGGCTGGTTAATATACTTTTGTACGTGGCAGAGTATGGCGATATTGGAAGGATTTATGTAACAGAATAGGACAGTAAGGTGTAATAAACAAAATAAATCGCTGAGGAAAAGGTGTTTGAGAGTTTCCTGATCCAACGAATAAAACTTCTATTCTAGTCAATTATGAAAGCTCCCTAACGCCTTTTTTAAGCGATTGATTTTGCTCATTATAATTTACTGTCCTCTTTTGTGTTACGTAAATCCTTCCAATATCACCAATCTTTGCATAAATAACGTACAAAAGGATATTAACCAGCCATATCCAGAACTAAATCGCTAAGGAAGAGGTGTTAGGGAGCCCCATTACCCGACGATGGATGCTAGACAGGGACGCCATCACGTGGTGGCACTGATATAACCCGGCTTGTTGTTGTTGATGATTCTCTCCTCAATTCGAGGAGACCGGGCCTTGCTGTAGCCCGGTTGCTGGTGGTTGTCTTGAGTAAAGGTAAGGGGGAAGACAGGGCCTGGGGAATGCCCAGCACACACGCCCTGTCTCCTGGCTAAGTTGCGGTGTGTGTATATAACCCGGCGTTGGACTAGCCTGGAATACTACCACTACTGCTACTACTACTACTAGTACTACTCTACTACTGCTATACCACTACTGCTACTACAACTACTAATTTTTTTTTTTTTTTTTTTTTTTTTAATTAACTCATCTCCAACCATTTGGGAATGATATTTGCATCTCAGCACCAACCTTCCTAATACAGTTCACCATCTAGAGTTGTCCTTTGAAGGTTAACATTATCCTTCATAATACAATCCGTTGGCCCCAAGCACTCCAAACACTGTGCTTACTAATCATACAGTATACTACTACTTTTATTACTTTATTTATTTTTTTTAATTACAGTGCTCATAAAGATATTAATCTCTTTAGTCGCTGGTCTATGCGACTCTCGACCACAGCAGCTTCGTAATCCATACCCGCCAGAGAGACAAGCCTGAGGGCTGATGATCTTGTGCCCCTGAGACATAGGAGAGCTGACCTCACGAGGGAGAATGACAGTCAACATCTCATCCAGGCCATAACAGAACTCTGAGGTTGACTACTACTACTACTACTACTGCTACTACTACTCCTACCACTACCACTACTGTTACTACTATGGAGGGAGAATGACAGTGGACATCTCATCCAGGCCATAACAGAACTCTGTAGTTGGCGTTTCTTCTCTAAAAGTACCTCTGCCAGTCTGGAGTAGAATCTCACGGCCTCTGGACCCGTCCCACGAGATGTTGTGAACACAAGGGTAGTGAATCGACCGTGGTCCACATGTTGGATCCTTTCTTGATAGTTTCTGTTTTTATCTTGTTCATTCCTTTTGTGTGAAGCCTTGAGAGACATTTCGTGATAACATGTTGCCATGGGATCAAATATCCTTATGTCGAAGAACGCCCTCTGCCCATGTGTCCAGAAACCTCGAGCACTGACATCCACTCTTGCATCATTCGATGTGTTTGTTGTTCTGTGGATGAAATGGTCACCATCCACAGGGAGCAGGGCTAATTCTGTGGTGGCATCATGGTATATTTCTGTAGCATTCTCATAGAAAGGTCATGTACTTCATCATGTCGAATGCAAACAAGGCCTGCCTTCTTGCAAACCACTGCATGCATCACATCAAAGGCAGTGCCATAGGCACAGTGTTGAGGTAGGTTCTCAATTGGCCACCCATATCTCAAGGTTATGGCATCAATAAATTCTTGTTTGTTGAAGTGGAAGCCTTTTGCCTTGAGAGGTAAGTTTGTCAGCCAGTTTGATGCCCCAACCTCCTGTGCAATTTCAACTCTTCTGCACTGGTCTGGTGCAAGATGCTCGGTTATGGGCTGCAGCTGGTCCTTTTGTCTTGCTTCTTGCTTTTTGTTTATCTGTGTCTCTATATCTTTCTGTCGTTGTTGGTCGATCTCACTCGTCTCAGCCTGGGCACAAATCTTCTGTAACAAGTATTCTGTGAGCCTAAGTGCATTTCTAAGTTCATAGCATGCCAAGGCTGCTGGATTTACAATGCCAAGGCCTCCCATTCTGGGTGGTAGTGCTAGAAGATCCCCCTCTTCTCATGTATGGATGTGGCCACTGGTCAGCGATTGGATGAATGAGTCACTGATAGCATCCTCCAGTGGTTGTAGCAGTAACTCGATGTCGAGGATGGTCCGCATCACGAAGGTCCACTTGTGCTTTACACCAAGCTAGCACAAAGGCAGTGTATGCTGCATGGAGTTCTGTTTTTGCATGGCTGGATAGTACATGTATTACTTCAACCCATTTCTTTACCTTATCACTCACATATATGTCTCTGCATTCCTTAGTTCAAGTCACTGCACCTAGATGCCTCTGAACTTGTTTTGTCATTATCATCTTGTCTCTAATGGTTTCCTGTACATCTTGATAGTAAGCTGATATCACGATCAAGGCATTAGGGTAGCAGCCTATTTCAGGACCATGAGATGTTACAAGGTCCCACCATTTCCTCACATCCTCCACCTTGCCAGCACCTGTGAGATGATCTGCACAGGCTCGTTGTTTTACATTGGTGGTTTCGTATTTGGTCTGCTGTTGCAGCACTGCCATAGCCAGGGCGTACATAGCCATGGCAATGGGGTCCCCCTGGGCAGTTCCTTCTGCGGACTGGAGACTCCCTGCCTAGCTCTCGACGTGAGCAGACCTCCGGCCAGTCTCTCTCGAGCTCTGGACTCTGTCTCATTTACCAAAAACGATTTTCGGGAGTTTTTCCAGCTTTTGTCTTTGCTAGACTTCACCTCATTTACTGAGGGTGATTTTTTTTTTTCCCCGTTTTTTGGCAAGACTGTCCCTGACAGATAGACCCTGCTGTTTGTGTGTGTGTTTGTGTGTGTGACTGTGTGTGTATTTGTCGGTGTTTGTGATTTTTTTTTTTCCGGCTGTTGTTAGTGTCTCTCTGCGTGATACGAAGCCGAACCCTGAATGGGTGCTGTTAGGGCATTTCCATGAGGGGAGGCCACCAGGGCCTGGTTATAGGATGTGCGAGAACGGCTCTAATAGATTAGGGAAGACCCAAAAGGGGCAGTGGCGGGACCTCCTTCGTCGCCCTTAAGAGGACGGGGAGCATAGGTAGCCTTTCACTGTAGGGACCTGCCGGATTTTTGGGGGGTTTATTTGATTTTATTTTTGTGTGTGTGTGTGTTGAGAGTGAGTGTTGGTGTATCTGTCTGAGTGTCTGTGTGTGTCGTCTGTGTGTTTTTGTCTGTGTTCCTGTCCCTCAGGGACATGACAGGACTCAGATTCCTAGGCCCACAGGGCCGGTCCTCCAATCCCCTTCTGTGCAGAGGATGTCTCACACTGCTCCCAGACCAGGTGTGAAGTGGGAGCGGCGTCTCTCAGATGCCAGCTCCCACTCGTCGACGTCTGGCAATGCCTCTGCCTCCCTTCCTTCTCCTCGGCCTACGGGGACTGTTCCCCACGCATGGGCTGTCACCTCAGTCCCCCGCCCCTCCACTTTGGCATGTGCAGCCAAGGTTGCACGTGTCCATGAGGTGACGGAGGAAGATGCTTCAGCTCCTCCTCTCCCCACCTCTAACAAAAAGACCTCTGGTGCCATCCATACAGCTGCCTCTCCCGCTGAGTGCCCACGCCGTCAGGCACCTACCACTGCCAAGCCGTCTCCACCTGTTGCTTTGACCATGGCAAAGGAGCCTGCACTACAATGGCATCCATGGCTGCCCATTCTCCTGCAGGAGTTGCTCCTTCTGCCATACCTGTTGACTCTCCTGACGCTGATGGCTTTATCCCTGTGGCGTGAAAACAATGGCGAGTGCCGCAGGGAAACAACCCTCATCCTGCATCCAGGACTTTGGCGCCACGGCTGCCTCCCTCTGCTACTCACCTCTCAGTCTCAGTCGCACCTTCTCCATTTCCTCAATCGTTCTACCTGGCCTTTCGTGTTCCTCTCCAGGAGGGATACGGCACAAGCTACGATGCAGTAGCGACACTGGAACAACATCTGCCAGGCCTCGCAGCCATGAACCGCTATGGACGTGAAAACAGCTGTGTGCTGATCCCCACCGAGGAGGAGTCATACCTACACCTAAAGGCTGTGGCAGAGGAGGACGCCCCGATAGTCATGCTCGTGGAGCTCCCTCAGGGTGCCCAATCTATGAAGCCAATGGTCATGGGATATCCCCGGAGCATGCTGGTGGATATTCTCCCACGGCTTCCTCTAGTAGAAGCAGCTGAGCGCTGTCAAAATCAGCGGACAAGGGAGAAAATGCTGCAGGTCTGTGTGACCCTGTGGGGGCCTCTAGTGCCGTTCCTCGACCTGGGCAATTGGGGAACCTTCCATTTCCGCCCCTTCACGCCGGAACCACTGCACTGCTACTGGTGCCACTGCTATGGACACCATCGCACCACCTGCAACCGCCCTGATATCTGCGGTATTTGCAATGGTGTGCACGACACGGAACAGTGCCTGCAGCAGTTCAAGGTCAAGAAACCGATTGCCGCCAAGTGCCCCAATCGCTCAGGGCAACACCATGCCTGGAACTGCAGTTGTCCTGCAAGGGTTCAACGAGTGAACCAGGGTTGCGAGAGGCAGGTTGCTTTTGTGCGAGAGCACCAGGCCACCAGCGCCATTCCAGCTCCACCCGGCACTTTCATCTGGGGACAGCAGCATCGCCCTCCTGCTCCAAGCCCACTAGCCCTCAGTATCCAGGACTTTCCTCCCTTGCCCTCAGCTCTCACTGTGGGCCAGACCACCACAGAGGTCCACTGACCACCGCTGCCCAACCGGCCACCACCACCCACCTCAGCGCCCAGTCAGCTGTCGATTGTTATGCCACTGCCACCCAGCTCCACGCCCAGCCCATCCACTGCTCCTGCCTCTCCAGTCCTCACTTTCACGGTGGAGGATATTAGAGACCTGGGCTAGCAGATTACGGTGGCCATTGCCAAAGCTGTCTCCCTAAAACTGGGAATTACTTTGAAGGCAGCCTGGATTGCCTCTGCTGCCGATCGCATCATCAATCAAACGATCAACAAGAAACTGCAAGGTCTCGGCGCCCATCCTGCCCCTCACTGCCCAGCTCGCTCTAAAGGGGGACCACGGACTACCCCACGCAGGCTGGCTCTCTCATTCAAGCGTGCAAAGCCCAGGAATTCCGCCGCCCTATCTCCAGCCCTTCAACAGACTCAACCTCGCCACCTTCAAGGGCAAGTGCCTGTGCCCTTGGTGGCGACAACAATAGACATGGCCCCACCTCAGATGCCAGAGGAAGATCATCTCTGTCTGTTTCCAGACAGCAGGACGACTCCTCCCCTAGACTTCTCCAGTGGAACTGTCTAGGAGCACAGCATAAGCTCCTGCTTTTGCAGAAGGCAGCCAATAGGGACTGCCATCATGTTATCCTACTGCAGGAGACCCTGCTCCCAGATAGTTCCACTTTTCGTCTCTCGGGTTACACCACCCACCTCCTCCCATATGTTCATGGTGTTACATGGGGATGTGCCATTCTGGTTCAGGACCACATCGCGTGCACATATTGTGAACCCCCTCCTTTCTGTGGACCTGATGTGGAGGTCCAGGGCATGGATCTCCACCTGGCGATGTCGTCCTTGACGGTTTACAACATATACCGAAGTCACAGGGGCCTCTTGGAAATGGGAGACTTGTTCTCCCAGGCTGCCAAGGGTGCTGTGTATGTCGGGGTCGACTTTAATGCCCACCACGCCCTTCTCTCATCGCCTCTTCCCTCCAATGAAGCAGGGCAGCACATCTCTTTGGTACTGGAGTAGATGGATGGTGTATCCCTTTTGAACGATCCTGGAGTTGCCACACACATAGGTGGGGGCCATCTCGACCTGTGTTTTGTGTCGTCCACCCTGGCGGTCTCAGTGAACTGGTTGCTTCACCCTCATCTCGCTAGCGGCCACTTCGCAGTCGAAGTCACATTACTGAAGACTCCACTTCCGCCTCCCCCTCTCCCTCTGCCTAGGTGAGATCTCCGCAGGACTGACTGACCGGCTTTTGCCCGTGTATTAGCTGTGGCCTTTGAGGCATCTCCTTCTGCCCCGGACCTCGAGAGTCAAGCAGATCAAGTAGCCCATGCTTTTTCCTAGGCGGCCTTTCTCACTATTCTGCTGCAATGACGATCCATGGGGTGCTATTGAAACAGCTGGATTTACTGCGACAGAGTCAGGGAATTGAATTGCAGGCTCAATGTGGTGAGCAGGCAGTACCGGCGGTGCCGAACTTCCCCGCACCACTGGTACCTGGCAGCTGTCATGTGCCATGTGGTGTCAGAAAAGCACCGCCTTAAGGAGAAGGCGTGGATTAGATGGTGTCATACCTTGGATTCTCTCTCCACTCTCCGAGAGATGTGGAGGCAAATCCGGTCCATCTCTGATCCACGTCCTCCTCGCCCACTGTCGCACCACGACCCTGCTGCTGAAGCCAGCCATCTTGTACAGCATTTCGCGGATGTTCTGCTTCCCACAATCTCCCCGCACTCCGTCCGAGCCCTACAGGAGCAGTTGTCGGCTTCTCATGTCGCTGCTGTACAGGCTGCCTGAGCCAGACCTGATCCCACTGATCATCCCATCACAGCGGGGAGCTTTGTAAGGCACTGTAACGCAGAATCGACACTGCACTTGGGCTCGATGGGCTCGCCTACTCGCTTTTGTCCAATGCTGGAAATTGTGGTAGTGAGAGACTTCTTGATCTGTCCAACCTCTCGTGGTCTGAGGGCCATTTGCCGAGGTCTTGGAAGATAGTTGTCATCAACCTGATTCCTAAACCTCGCGATCCTGGCGCCATGCGCCCTATCTCGCTTCTTAGCTGCGTGGCTATGACGACAGAAAGGGTTGTGCGTGCTCGCCTTGCCTGGCATCTGGGACCGTTGCACCCGAGAACTTTTGTGTACCATCCTGGCAGGAGTGCTTCTCACTGCCTCACTTCGTTCCTCGGGGAGCTTCGAGGTGGACAGGGGATAGCTGTCTTCCTCAACCTCGAGAAGGCCTTTGAGCTGGCAAGCCCTCTTGCCATCCAGGCAGCCCTTGCAGACCGGGGAGTCAGGGGTAGACTCTTACCATGGGTGGGGGATTTCTTTCAGCAGTGGACGGTGGGGGTCAGATTTCAGGGGCAACTCTCCCCTTTTTATCAGCATCAATATGGCACCCCCCAGGGGTGTGTGCTCAGCCCTTTGCTATTCAACGTACTGGTGGAAGGGCTACTGACGGTGGACTATGGCCCTGGCATGACACTGTTCGTCTATGCAGACGATTTGGCACTTGTCTTCTCGAGGGGGGACTGTTCCACCCAGGTGCTGGTTGCACTCTCTCGGCTGCATGCCAAGTGCAGCGAATTTGGGCTCAGGGTCAACCTCAAGAAGACTAAGTGCCTACCTTTCGGTCTCCACCCTCCAGGTCGTCTGCTCTTGCTTGGTGGCCAGTGCATTGAGATTGTCATGCTCTATCGTTACCTGGAAGTTTATTTCGACTGCAATCTCACTTTTAAAAAATATGTGAAGTACCTGCGAGAGAGGGTTGCAACCCGCACTTCCGCTCTCCGCTACCTTTCATGCCGCAGCCTAGGGGCGTCTTATGCTGTCTTACGCATTTTCTATGTACTTGCCATCCGCTCACTCATAGATTATAGTGCTATATGCCTCACAGGTCTTGCCCCACACATTTCTCAGCCTTTGGAAGTACTTCGAAATGAAGCTCTCCGTCTTATGCTACATGTGCCACAATGGACTAGGCTGGTTAATCTTCACCTAGAAAGTGGGTTTCCATCACTTGCCCACAGAATTGCTTTGTGTGTGACAACTGAGATGCTCCAGCTAGTACATCGCCATTCACACTTACCGGTCTCAGTTTTACTGCGGCTTCTAGCAAGCTGGCCTCCTGACCCACTCCCCCATCATGACTGAGCTTGGGCTACCACGGCTCTACTTCATAACTTGGGTGTGGCTTTGGAGGTGTGCAACGATCCTGAGCTAGACTGTCTGGGTTACTCACCTCCCTTCCCCTGGTCACCTCCCCCTTTCACCATTGTTTATCCCTTGGTGTCCAAGCCTTGCCACTCCATTCTGGCTGTCCTCTGGCAGGAGAGTCTTAGTAGCATCTCTGCTATGAACTCCACAGCTTCTGATGGCTCAGTGGGGGCGGCTTTTGTTTCTGGAATATACACAGAATCCTGATGCATCTCCACAGCTTCAGCGGTCTACTATACGGACGGCTCAGTCTCGTCTAATGGCTCAGCGGGGGCGGCTTTTGTTTCTGGAATATACACAGAATCCTGATGCACCTCCACGCCTTCCAGGCGGAGCTGGTGGCTCTTCTCGGTGCTTTGCACCATGCCTACACACATCGACATCAGTGAGTCGTTTTCCACACTGATTAACTCACCTCCCTTCAGTGCTTGGAGTCTCTCTCGCATCCCACTGGTTCCTACTCAGTGCCATATATATATATACTGTTTTTCCCTCATCCAGTGGGGTGGCTCAGTGACTTTTCACTGGGTCCCTGGGCATGTTGGAATTTGGGGAAATTAGCTGGCGGATACAACTGCGCATGCGGCTAGCACTCTCCCTGCTGTCACGTTTCCGCTCAGACCTTGTGCCACCCGAGTCCTCTTGCTACCACCCTCTCAAGACGTACTAGGGATGACCATCACCTATGTACTGCCGAAGGCTCGGGCTCAGCCGCCTGGTATGTGGCGGCCACGTCATATACTCCTCTTTCTATACCGACTGGCCTACCTAACTAGATTCTAGTTAGAATCCGGCGTCTCCGTCTGGGCTTCCTGTGCTATCGCCAGGTTGCTGGCTTAGATCCTGAACCGTGCCCCCATTGCTATGCACGGTCTGCTGAACCCCTCTGCCATTACCTGCTCGACTGCCCGGCAACCACCCCACTTCATACAAGGATTGACAGAGACTTTCCTCATACTGGTGACGATATCTTTGATGCAGCTCGGGTCGTTAGCAGTGTACCCTTCCAGAGGCTTCTACACATAGTGAGAAATTATCCTCCTCCTCGCTAACTGCCTTCCACTTTGTCATTGCTCTAGGATATTCTTTTATTTTTTTTAAATGCTTGTTGTCTCTTTTACTCTGCTTATCACTGACGGGCTCTCAGTTTGCCCGTGTCCTACCAGGTGTGGGCAAATATCAACAATAACAACAAAGCGGACTGGATTACACCGACATCGTGAGCACCTGTCTTACCCACAATGTAGAGGTCTGCTGGCCCTTTGTGGGTGTTTTCCACATATTGGGCAAATGCTGGGCATTTAACCTTGATGTTGTTGATGGGCATTTAACCTTGATGTTATGCAGCATTGCCTCTTGATTAATGGAATTAAGTGCATTTGAGGCATCAACTAATAATACTGCCTGACAGCCCTCTTCCTCAAATTATTCCCTCACAGAATGAACTGCTGCCTCACCTCCTACCTGCTGGCCCGCACACACTTGGAGGTTGCCTACTGCTTGCTTCATATCATCTATCACCACCTCCATGATGCATTTTCCTATAATCCGTCTTAAGACTTCACCCACCCCAATGGGCCTACATCCAGGATTCTTATCAACGGAGATTAGTCTGCAAGCCGTCAGTGCCTCGATGTTAGTGCACTGACTTGAAGCCAGCTTCCTCACCAGTGAAGCAATGTTGTTACAGAAGTCTTAATTGATGTTACTGAGGATTATCCGCCAAGATTTTGCATCCAGGCCTGACGGTCGTTCCCCTCGCTGTGTGTGCATTGCCTTCCGCTAAACCATATCTCCAGTTATCCTGTCATATATGATGGGATTGGGTGGAGTGTAGTTGCCTGTGTGTACATTGCCTTCCTGCACACCATATCTCCAGTTATCCTGTCATATATGATGACATTGGGTGGAGTGCAGTTGCCTGTGTGTGCACTGCCATCTGCCATACCATATCTCCAGCTATCCTGTCATATATGATGGCACTGGGTGGAGTGTAGTTGCCTGTGTGTACATTGCCTTCCTGCACACCATATCTCCAGTTATCCTGTCATATATGATGGCACTGGGAGGAGTGTAGTTCCCGTCAAGCTTTGACTGGGCACTTGCTTGTCGTGCAGTCGGGTGTTTTTTCTTTCGTTGTTGCATTGTTTCTTCTGTCAGGTCAGGTACTCCGTTTAGTGATTCAGCTGACAGGGATCTTGTCGCCATCGAGACCTTTCCCTGTCTCATTTTTGTGCCAAAATCCTTGCCACATCGTTGATGTTCTGGCTTCTGTCTGAGCTACATATTCTCATCCGCAAGGCCCTTGCTTCCTCAAGTAGGTTGTCAGTTTCACCTCTTTTCCATGTTTCAACCCGCCTTTGAATGGCCTTAATATTTTTCCGCAATGCTTGCTCTTGGGCGGGTCTTGTTGAGGAAGAGATGTGGTATCAGTGCAAGGACCTTAAGAGAGAACGAGGCAATGGGTGAGTTAGTATTGTTATTTGTTATTAGGCGAGTGATTTCCCTGGTCATGTAAATTATTGCATTACATTTGGAAGGTTCAGAAATGTTGCTTGAACAATAATAATGATGATGATAATAATAACAATAATAACAATAATAATAATAATAAACTTCCCACTACTATTACTGTTGCTGCTGCTGTTGCTACTACTACTACTACTACTAAAAATTATTATAATAAAAATGGTAATAATAATAATAATAATTACTATAACAATAATAGTAATGTTTCCATTAGACTGCTACTACTACTACTACTACTACTACTACAACTACTACTACTGCTCTTAATACCACTAATAAAAAGAAGATGAGGAAGAACTACAACACCGCAAAATTATTCGAGGACAAATTTGATAAAGAAAATTTTCCAACAGCCATTGCCTACTAGAAGCCGAGCCATAAAGGGACCTTTCGGTCAGGGTCATTGATCTTGTGCATGTCACCTTAGATCATCACAGACTGTTAGACCAGCAAGTTTGATGGCTCTAGCCTTAATCCTTCATGGAAAATTAGCTGACATCCGGAATATTCCCCCAAATCCCAATTTTTTTACGTCAGGTGATCTTAGAGAATAGTCAACTGATTGGAACCATACTCCTTTCCTCACTGCATCTGCCTTAAGGCTATATTGTAGTAAAGTTTCGGCTTCCAAGCTCATGCACTTCTTGAAACAGCCAAGCTGACTCACTTTTCTGTGTTTCGGATAATATCCTGAGATCCGGTTGACAGAATGCCACCATATTTGGCCAAAAGAAGTGGACAGCTGTCCGACAAAGTTGACCAAGTTTGAAGGCTCTCGGCCAAATAGCCTTCGATGTATAGCAGTTTTAAAATAAGTAATACTACTACTAATAATAACTAGAACCGTTGCTTGTTTCTGGGTCAATAAGTAGGTCTTCCATCAAGAACAAAGTTGTTGACGCATTGTGAGCTGGATTGACAAAGTTGACGTTTATATTATGATTACACATAATTATAGTATAAGAAAGTTAAGCAAGACAGCTTTTGTTCAACATGTATCAACAAATTCTCGACGGTTAGAAAGATTTTACATGTAAAATTTAGCACTGCTTAACATGCCATAACAAATTCTCAACGGTTAACGAGTCATTCAGCAAAACGTTTTAGGGACCGTACTTTCTTAACACAAGGCGCCTGCCTCCTTTCCTTGATGTCAAATGAAAGAACTCACAAAACAGCACAACTTTTGTTCAGTATGTTATAACAAAATATTTACATGTTACAAATATAAACAAAAACGTGTCGAAAAAAATTTACGTTTCTACCCCTCCGTGTGTCAGGTCCAGGCGAGCTTTTCTGTGCGGCACTTCCGGTCCCATTGATATATATGCGGATCAACCACCAAGTCTAGACTATGTCATCTCGAGTCTCTTTGCAATAGCTTTTTCATTTCTGAGTTTTTGTCTGCACAAAATGATTTTTTTTTTTTTATTGCGTTTTCTCGAAACCGGAAGTAGATGTTTGACAAATGAAAAATGTGTTTGAAGCGCCTGCTGGCGTTGCATCTTTTCTGAGAATATGAACGAAATCGAACACCAGACGTCTGAGCTATTACCGTTTAAAAAAAAGGGGGGGGAGAGGAGAATAATAATACGGTAATAATAACAAGAAGGTCCTCCGTTGAAGGCAAAAGACATTAATGACATGACTAATGTAACTGGCACAGGAATGTAGGAAGTTTGAACAATACTCTTTGCATTACTACTACTGCTACCACCACCACCACCACCACTACTACTACTACTACTACTATTACTATTACCACTACTACTACTATTGCTACTACTACTACTACTACTACTACTACTACTACTATTACTACTGCTACCACTACTGTTACTACTATTACTACTACTATAGTTATTACTACTAATATTGATACTAATTCTACTAATAATACAAATACTAATACTATTACCAATACTGCTACTATTACAATTATCACGAATACTTCACCATTACTACTACTACTACTACTACTATTACTACTACTACTGCTACTACTATTACTACTACTACTACTTCTACTACTACTACTACTACTACCAATACTGCTACTACTACAATTACCACTAATACTTCTACCATTACTACTACTACTACTACTACCAGAGTCTCAAAAGCTGAATGAAATCGTTTGGCGGGAATAAAACTAAACAGAGAACCGTGGCGACTCCATTCCAATCCCGTATCTTACCGGTATGATCCCCGCCGGAATATATACGTAATGCCTTTGGGGGATTATTGGATGGACGGAAAGAGGACGCTGAGTGGGATTTGATAATGCCTGTCTGTCTGTGTCTGTCTGTTTGTGGTCTTGAGAAGTACTGTAGGTCATATAAATAGACGGATAGATAGACAGACGGACAGATAGGTAGATAGGTAGGTAGATAGAAAGATAGAGCGATAGAATGAGCAAAAACATACTGAACGAAACCAAACAGAACCAAACCAAACCAAACAGAACCACACCAAACCAAACCAAACAGAACCACACCAAACCAAACCAAACAGAACCAAACCAAACAGAACCACACCAAACCAAACCAAACCAAACAGAACCAAACCAAACAGAACCACACCAAACCAAACCAAACAGAACCAAACCAAACAGAACCAAACCAAACAGAACCACACCAAACCAAACCAAACCAAACAGAACCACACCAAACCAAACCAAACAGAACCAAACCAAACCAAACAGAACCACACCAAACCAAACCAAACAGAACCACACCAAACCCAACCAAACAGAACCACACCAAACCAAACCAAACAGAACCACACCAAACAGAACCAAACCAAACCAAACAGAACCACACCAAACCAAACCAAACAGAACCACACCAAACCAAACCAAACAGAACCAAACCAAACAGAACCAAACCAAACAGAACCACACCAAACCAAACCAAACCAAACAGAACCAAACCAAACAGAACCAAACCAAACAGAACCAAACCAAACAGAACCAAACCAAACAGAACCACACCAAACCAAACCAAACCAAACAGAACCACACCAAACCAAACCAAACAGAACCAAACCAAACAGAACCAAACCAAACAGAACCAAACCAAACAGAACCAAACAGAACCAAACCAAACCAAACAGAACCACACCAAACCAAACCAAACCAAACAGAACCAAACCAAACCAAACCGAACAAAACAAAACCAAACAGAACCAAACCAAACAGAACAAAACAAAACAGAACAAAACCAAACCAAACCAAACAGAACCAAACCAAACAGAACCATACCAAACAGGACCATACCAAACAGGACCAAACCAAACAGAACCATACCAAACAGGACCAAACCAAACAGAACCATACCAAACAGGACCAAACCAAACAGAACCATACCAAACAGGACCAAACCAAACAGAACCATACCAAACAGGACCAAACCAAACAGAACCATACCAAACAGGACCAAACCAAACAGAACCATACCAAACAGAACCAAACCAAACAGAACCATACCAAACAGGACCATACCAAACAGAACGAAACCAAACAGAACGAAACCAAACAGAACCAAACCAAGCTAAACCAAATCAAGCCAAACCAAACAAGACAGAATCAAACCAAACCAAACCAAGCCAAACCAAACAGAACCAAAAAGAACCAAATCAAACAGAAGCAAACCAAACCAAACCAAACAACCAAACCAAACCAAACCAAACAAAATGAAACCAAACAAAACAGAACCAAATCAAGCCAAACAAAACAAAACAAAACCAAACAGAACCAAACCAAACAAAACAGAACCAAACCAAACCAAGTCAAACAAAACAGAACAGAACGAAACAGAACCAAAACAAACCAAACCTATCCAAACCAAACCAAGTCAAATAGAACCAAACCAAACAGAACCAAACAGAGCTAAACCAAACCAAACCAAATCAAACAGAATCAAACCAAACAGAACCAAACAAAACAGAACTAAACCAAAGCAAACCAAACAGAACCATACCAAACCAAACAACGAAACCAAACCAAACAAAATAGAACCAAACAGAACCACACCAAACAACCAAACCAAATAGAACCAAGCCAAACCAAACCAAACAAAACAAACAAGACAAACAAAACAAGACCTAACAGAACCAAACCAAACCAAACAGAACCAAACCAAACAAAACAAAATCAAACAGAACCAAACCAAACAGAACAAAACCAAACAGAACCAAACTAAACAGAATCAAACCAAACCAAACCAAGCCAAACATAACCAAACAGAGCTAAACCAACCCAAACAGAACCAACCCAAACAGAACCAACCCAAACAGAACCAAACCAAACAGAACCAACCCAAACAGAACCAACCCAAACAGAACCAACCCAAACAGAACCAAACCAAACGGGGCCAAACTAAACAGAACCAAACCAAACAGAACCAAACCAAACAGAACCAAACCAAACAGAACCAAACCAAACAGAACCAAACCAAACAGAACCAAACCAAACAGAACCAAACCAAACAGAACCAAACCAAACAGAACCAAACCAAACCAAACAAAACAAAACAAAATTAAACAAAACAGATCCAAACCAAACCAAACCAAACCAATCCAAACTAATCCAAACCAAACCAAACAGAACAAAACCACACATAACTAAACAGAACCAAACCAAACAGAATCAAACCAAACAACCAAACCAAACAGAACCAAACCAAACAGAACCAAACCAAACCAAACCAAACAAAATCAAGCAAAGCAAAACAAAACAGAACAAAACAAAACCAAGCAAATCAAGACAACCAAACAAAGACTCAACCAAACTGAAGTGACCCGAATGAAACAAGCTGACCCAAACACAATCAAACAAATGCTTACTTATACCGAATTGAACCGAATCAATTGGAACCGATATGAACAGAAATAAACTGAGCGAAACCAAGCAAAAAATCAACCCAGCCGAGCCAAACAAAGGGGAATGAAACCTACCCAAAGAGAACTGAACGACACGAAATGGTCCAGCAAACAAACAAACCAGCAGAACCAAGCAGAACGAAGCCTAACTAAGAAAACATCAAGCCAGTCAAACTGAACACAACTGAACCTATATGAACTGAACGAAACAACAACGAACCCAAAGAAAACCAATCCACACTGAATCGAAACCTATCCGAGCCGAATTCAACTGAACTGAAACAAACAGAACCTAACTGAACCGAACCAGAACCGATCCGGACCGAACCGAACCAAAACCGATCAGAATCAAACCGAACTGAACCGAACTAAAACCGATCTGAACCGAGCAGAATAAAAACTGATCCGAACCGAACCACAACAGAACCGAACCACAACCAAACCGAACCAAAATCGAACCGAACCAAAATCGAACCGAACCAAAATCGAACCGAACCAAAATCGAATCGAACAGAAACACAACCGAACAGAAACACAACCGAACAGAAACACAATCGAACCAAAACACAACCGAACCACAACCGAACCGAACCACAACCGAGCAGAACCAAAACCAAACCGAACCACAACCGATCAGAACCACAACCGAACCGAACCACAACCGAATCGAACCAAAACTGAACTGAACGAGAACCGAGCCAAACAGAACCGAACCAAAACCGAGCCGAACGCATCTCACAAATCAGTCCGGTTAAATCCCTTCTGGTATCGTGTCAAATCCCTTCCTTGGTCAATTTGCTAATGTAGTGTGACGCAAAAAGCCTGCCCTCTCTCCATACCTCAGATTAAGGTCACTAAAACACCCACTCTCTCTCTCTCTCTCTCTCTCTCTCTCTCTCTCTCTCACACGTCGGGTTAAACATAGCACTCTCACTTTGCGAGCGCTGGTGGAATGAATGAAGCACATGGAAGAAATTCGTAAATAAAACATAAATAAAATAGATAAGATCGATTGACGGATAAAAATATATATAGATAAAATACATAGATAGAATACATAGATTAAATGTACAGATAGATAGCGTACATAGTTACATAGTTATAGTAGTTGTAGTAGTAGTAACAATAATAATAATAATAATAATAATAAAGGCTCCATGCAAGGGTAGAGGGCCTGACTGCTTCCCTTGGTGTCATTACAATAAATAAATAAAACAATAAATGAATAATTATATACAAGACTGACACTCCGACCGGTGAATGCTAACCCCTATGCCACCACTCGCAGGGGAAGCAATTTTAGTAAACGAAGGATTAGCAGGGAAATACATGGAGTAATCCGAGACTCAGGAGGAACTGACCCCAAAATAACAGGGTATATATACAGGGAAGCTCGGACTCGGGGCTTAGTGCCTCGTTAGCGACGGGGGGGTAGAGACGTGTTCAGTTTCTTTGGAGATTCCGTAATACCTCATCTTTAGCGATTTATTCCCCAAATTACACCTTAAACTCGACTTATACATGTACTTAGTTTCTCTTCCTTAGCGATTTTTTTTTTTTTCGTTTCCTCCTTGTATAAATTTTCCTCTTGTCCTAAAATTGTCATCTCTACATCTCGAATATTTAGCTACAGCGATAATTTAACACTAGATTTAGATGCTGGTCACGAAGAAGTGCTAAGAGAAGAATGTGCAGCCGTAGCACTGTCATTTACGTGAATTAAGCTGCAAAAGGACGAACATGTTGGCAGAGAGAGAGAGAGAAAAAAAAAATTAGTTCACTTCAAATTTGGTTCAGGTATCCCTTGAGAAAATTCTCTCTCTCTCTCTCTCTCTCTCTCTCTCTCTCTCTCTCTCTCTCTCGCTTTACATTCCACCTCTTAGGCACTAAAATTTATTCCCCGTGTCATCAAACTTCTGCCGTCGACTGTACACCACCAATGGCCCTCCTGTCACCACTACTGGCAGGTGAGAATAGTAGGAAATAGTACTAGTGAGAAATAGTAAGAAATATTAAGTAGTAAGAAGTAAGAAATAGTAGGAAATAGTATGAAATAGTAATAAGAAATAGTAAGAGATAGTAAGAAACATGTCTGCCATATCACCCCAGTATTTAAGCGTAGGGTGGCGAGGCTAGGCTGGCGTAATTCAGCAGTAGATTTAGAGGTAGATGACCAGACTCCCTTCCTTGGGTGGCGTTACCCAATCAACAGCCTCCATCCACCTCATGGGAATCACACCAGTACAGGGTGGTCACACCAGTACAGGGTGGTCACACCAGTACAGGGTGGTCACACCAGTACAGGATGGTCACACCAGTACAGGGTGGTCACACCAGTACAGGATGGTCACACCAGTACAGGGTGGTCACACCAGTACAGGATGGTCACACCAGTACAGGGTGTCACACCAGTACAGGATGGTCACACCAGTACAGGGTGGTCACACCAGTACAGGATGGTCACACCAGTACAGGGTGGTCACACCAGTACAGGGTGGTCACACCAGTACAGGATGGTCACACCAGTACAGGGTGGTCACACCAGTACAGGATGGTCACACCAGTACAGGGTGGTCACACCAGTACAGGATGGTCACACCAGTACAGGGTGGTCACACCAGTACAGGGTTGTTATACCAGTACAGGGTGGTCACACCAGTACAGGATGGTCACACCAGTACAGGGTGGTCACACCAGTACAGGATGGTCACACCAGTACAGGGTCGTTATACCAGTACAGGGTGGTCACACCAGTACAGGGTGGTCACACCAGTACAGGGTGGTCACACCAGTACGGGGTGGTCACACCAGTACAGGGTGGTCACACCAGTACAGGGTGGTCATGGCCACTGCACTGTTTCAACCACTGCAACATCACCACAGCTGGGTGAGGGCAGACGCTATGACACGCTTAGCCGCGGTGCTCAATGTAACAGGCCTTTGAGCCTGTGGCGGGTTTTCACCCAATATCCTGAGATACAAGGCCACTGCGTCCTCCAGGTTACCACAGTTACCTGGCCCAGGTGTTACCCAAGGTACTTACCTGACCTGCCAGCCCACAGTGGGTGGAGGCACACCTGAGTCCAGTGACCCCACCTGCCCCCACCAGGATTTGAACCCTGGCGCTAACGGGCCGGCAGCTTTACAGTCTGCAACACTGACCACTCAGCCACCACAGCTGTGGACTGCAGGCCCAGGGCATCTGCAGCCTGCAACCCACTGGGTTCACGTTCATTTGAGGCTGGGGCCACAAGAACAACTGCAACAAGAATCAGAAGAATAATTCTTGTGCTAGCTTTGTCACCCTGATGGTTTAGGATGATGATGTTAGTGGTGATGATGATAATGACGTTGAGAAGCCTAGTATTCCGTTATTTACTTCTGTGCGCTGTACTCTCGAGCCAAGTCAACCAGTAATTTTTGGCGGCAGTCATCACTCCCGGGGCAGCTGGATATTGCAGCCCTTATTATTGTAGGCATCAAAGGGTCGTGTTCTCGTCGGTTAACGAAGTTCACTAACACCTTTTCCTAAGCTATTTATTTTGTTTATTACACCATCTTGTCCTGTTCTGTGTTATATAAATCCTTCAAACATCGCCATACTCTGCATAAACAACCTACAAAAGGATATGAACCACCCGGATCCAAAAATAAATCGCTCAGGAAGAGGTGTTAGAGAGCTTTCTTACCAGACAAGAATATAGGCCAAAGTGACACATATTATCCACTTTCCTTCGTTTATTTAAGTCTGTGCTGTATATCCAGTGATGGGGCGAGGCAGTGATGTCAACCATCCATTTTCAGTGCAAGCTTCGTCATCTGCATCAATAAATTTAGTCACATAATGTACATTTTTTAATGTTTCTTTCAATTTATCTATTGCCAGACGCCTCAATCCTGCAAGGGGTGGCCACAAACAAATAGATTCTGTGTTGCCCTGTCCCCTGCCATTTTACTGACCTACCCCGAGCTCACACATCCCTTCTCATATACCTCTCCACTCCATCCCTCCATCTCATCCTTGGCCTCTCCCTCCCTCCTCCCTCCCTCTTTCAATGCTTAGTCTATCTCTGGCGGAGGGGTAATAAACTCAACAGCCCATCTCAGTGCTGGTATCATCGCTTCCCAGGGTCGATGGGTATCTATGTAACTCCTGTCACTGCATGTATCAAGCCAGAATATCCACTTCCTGACGTAAATTTCAGCCTGCATTCTGGTTCTAGCAACGATATGAGGGAGGGAAGAGCAACAGCCATCTTTTGTGTTGGTGTCATCTCTTTCTGTTGTGGTTGGCTACCTTAGCAGTCCCTTCCATCTTCTAAATTACCTAACTCGGTCCTTGTATCTTTTCTTTTTCTTTCTGTAGATTAATTTCAGTGTGTGCTCAGTGTCTGATAACGATATGAGGGAATGAGGAGCAAAATCCATCTCTTGTGCTGGTGTCATCTCTTGTCGGTGTGGTTGGCTACCTTGGCAATCCCCTCCATCTTCTAAATTACCTAACCCAGGCCCAATCATTTCTTTGTTAATTTCAGTGTGTGCTCTGTGTCTGGTCACCATACAAGGGAATGGGGACCAAAATCCATCCTCTGTATTGGTCTCCTCTCTCCCTGGCGTGGCTGGCTACCTCAGCAACCCCTGCCACCTGATCAACCAACAGGCCCAGACCCCGACCCTCGGCGTGACCGTGAGGCACCAAATCATACAAGTGGCCCTCACCAACATCGTCTTCGCCAACACCTCCCTCCTTGGAATACAGGCCATTTTGGTGAGTCTGTCAGTCCTCTCATGGTCCACACAATTCCAGTATTCATTCTGGGACAATATATTCAGCTGAGTCATAGGAGCTGAAAATGTTACTGTCTGTACCACATCATACAAGCGGTTCTTATTAACATCCCCCCACCTCCTTGGAAGACAGATTATTTGAGTAAGATTGTTGCAGTTAGTTTGTGTTCATCTGACGGAACTGGGCCACTCCTATAACGTGAATTTTTATCCCAGTATTGCCAAGGGTTCCAGAGTGTGGGATTTCTTCAAACAGCACTCAGCATACCTCCCTCCGCCTATCAGCTCATTGTCGCAAACCTCAAATGTCCACACCCACGGCTCCACTACTTATTGTTATTATTTTTTTAATGCCCTAGTTCTGCAGGCCACCATCCTCCTCTTAGGGATAGGTAGGGAGTTCAGGGACGTTTGTATAACCAGGCAGCTGACCCACCCGGCTAAAATGATGCCACCACCTGAAGGCGCCCCTCTCCAGCATCCTTCAGGGCTCAGAAATTTCTCAACACCTCTTCCTGAGCGACTTACTCTGCAAATTACACGTTGATATCCTTTTGCAGGTTTGCGATGTAAACTGTGTCAATATTAAGATTGCATAAACAACATAATGCATTAGAAAACATTAATGAACAAGATACAAAATAAGTCGCCAAGGGTGAGATGCTACCAAACCTCTTATATGACCCAGATGACGGTCTTCAGTTTCACCAAGTTAGAATGAACAGACTACACATATTTTTCCAATGTAGAGTAACTACAGGCAGTGGAGGGGGACGCCTTCACGTGGTGGCACTGATATAACAAGGTGACTCCACTGTTCTGTTGTATAAATCTTGAGTTCTCTCCCTATCCCCTAAAAGGAGAATAGTGAACTGTATATATTTTTCTTTTTTTAATGCAATGAAGAAGGAACCAAAGGCCAAGAGCCCGAAAACAGTTCCCTCCAAGAAAAAACAAAAACAATACAACAGAGAGCCAAATTCAAGAGCTTGGAAAACAAAAACAGCTACAACAAATACAACAGATCAGGCACTACAATGCTTCCCTTAGTGGTGGAGGCGTGGCTCAGTTTTGCCAGGTTAAAATTAAAGGACTGTCATAAACTTTTTCTCCCTTATCAGAACAGCAATAGTAACGTGCCTTTATTGATTCCTTTATTAGGGGTGTGGCTCTCTTTACCGGGGGTGTGGCTTACGTTGGCCAAGTTAAAAAGAACGTACTATAGACGTAGTTTTTCCCATTTTAAAACTGATACTGTAATTAGCTCTTATTTAGGGGGGGGTGGCTTTTATTTTGGGGGTGTGGCTTAGTTTTGCCAAGTTAAAATGAACGTAGTATACACGTATTTTTCCCCATTTTAAGATTGCTACTGTAATGAGCTCTTACTTGGGGTGTGGCTATTACTTGGGGGTGTGGTTGTTATTTGGGGGTGTGGCTTAGTTCTGCCATGTTAAAATGAACGTACCATACATATATTTTTCCTCATTTTAAAATTGATTCTGCAATGAGCTCTCACTTGGGGGTGTGGCTTTTATTTTGGGGGTGTGGCTTGGTTCTGCCAACTTAACATGAAAAGACTTTGGGTATAATTTTTCCTCTCTTTTCAGAATAGCAACTGCAATGTGCCCTTTTCGCTGCTCACCCTGCCCACGCCTCCCCATCCCTTCAATACCACTGTAAGTATAGCTTTGCCAGATTAAAATGGACAATCTATAGGCGTGGTTTTATGCTGGCTGGTTTTGTTTTGCCAGGATGAAGTGAAACGACTGTAGATTTGTTAATATATGAGAAAACTGTAGTTACGGTAGGATATAAGGAAAACATTAATTTTTGCCAGTTTAAAGTGGACAATCTATAGGTACATTTGGTCTGATCAGCTAGTCAGGTCAGGTGTGGGTAAGGGGATGGGTCTGTTATGATGTGGCAGGGGTAAACCAGTTCTGCTGTCGGGCCCTGCTGCGGATGTCACTGATTGCATTGCGCAGTTGACCCTTGTGCGGTGTGGTGCGGTGAAGATCTGTCCGTTCTCCCTTTTGGGGCTAAGATGCGAATGAATGTGTTTGAATGGATGAGTAAATGGGGAGTGTGTCGTCCTGTCTCGGCTACCTTCCTTTCCTTGGGGGAAGCAGCCTAGGTATATAGATAGATAGAGATAGATAGATCTGGTTTTTGGCAAAGTAAAACAAATGGAGTATGTCTTTTTTATTAGGGTTTAAATGAATGGACTGCCGTTTTGCCAAGTTGAATGTAACGAGGTATAGGTATTATATTCCCTAAGTGACTGTATAGGGATCTGTTTAGAGTTATGGTTCTGTTTATGTAGACTCAGTTTGGCTAAGATTAATAAAGTCTCTCTCTCTCTCTCTCTCTCTCTCTCTCTCTCTCTCTCTCTCTCTCTCTCTCTCTCTCTCTCTCTCACACACACACACACACACACATACCATTTTTATTTTATTATCTTGCTTTCCCTCATTATTAATGCTCTCTCTCTCTCTCTCTCTCTCTCTCTCTCTCTCTCTCTCTCTCTCTCTCTCTCTCTCTCTCTCTCTCTAACACTGCAAACCCAAACCTCCAAACCTCCACCTTACCAACCTGACTCAACTTTGCCAACTTAAACTAACCACACTATAGGCATTTTTTTCCTCCCTACCCCCCCAGCGTCGGGCAGGTGAGCTAATGATGCACCGTGACCTGCTCTACCTGGCTGCACACCTGTATTTCGCCCTTAATTACACGCAGCCCCACACCTCCCTCTGCATGCACGAAACCACCGAATTTGCCGTCCACCTACACCAGTGAGTGGCTGTTTGGTTGCATGTTGTAGTTGTTGTTGCTGTTGTTGCTCTTGTTTTCCTGCTCCTCCTCCTCCTCTTCTTCTTCTTCTTCTTCTTCTTCCTCCTCCTCCTCCTCCCCCTCCTCCTCCTTCTAATTGTTGTTGTTGTTGTTGTTGTTGTTGTTGTCAATATTATTATTATTATTATTATTATTATTATTAGTTATTATTATTATTGTTATTATTATTTTTATTATTTTTTATTCATTTATAAAAAACGGGACATGTACAGAATTCGTGAGTTCTTCACTGACGAGCAGATGGACACAATATACAAAAGTCATGTGCGTTCTTAGATCGAATACTGTTCACCACTGTGGAGTGGATGTGGAGCGGTTGCATTGAGGCAGTTGGACAAAATTCAAAATAAAGCCATTAAATTACTCAATAATCCTGCCATAACGCAGGACCTGCCTCCGTTATCAGTACATAGAGATGTTGCTTCTTTAGCATTATTTTTTAGATATTTTTATTGTAAATGCTCTGACGAACTGGCTTCAATTGTGCCTCCCCTTCACATTTTCTTCCGAAATACTCGGGCAGCTGGGAGCGCCCATGAACTCACACTCTCTCCCCCACAATGCAGAACCTCTGCTTATTTATTTATCCCCAGAACTACTACTCTCTGGAATTCACTTCCTGGGAGTTGTTTCCCACATACATTTAATCCTCTCAATTTTAAATCCAATTGTTATAAGTATTTTATGAATGGAGGATGCCTTTAGGCACATGGACTTATTTTTTTTCCCTTTGTTTTTCCTTCCTCCATTCATTATAAAAAAAAAAAAATCATCATCATCATCATTACTACTGTGGCTGCAAATTCATCTGGCTTGTGAACCCAGTGGACTGCAGGCTAAAATTATCCCTCTCCTGAACCCCACCTTCCACCTTTCTGGGGATGGGAAGGTGAGGGACGTTTGTATACCCAGGCAGTTCACCCGCCCGGTTATATCAGTGCCACCACGTGAAGGCTTCCCTCTCCACCACCAACTAGTGTGTTAATTATGTATACGCCTCTGTGTGTCGGAGAGGGACCTTCAAGCGGTGGCACTGATACAACCGGACGGGTGAACTGCCTGGCCACCAAATGCCCCCACTCGCTGCATGAATAGAAGAGGTAAATTGGCTGCTGCTGCTGCTGCTCCTCTCTCTCTCTCTCTCTCTCTCTCTCTCTTGCCATATTGACCTGGGCCATAATTTCCATCTCTATACATAGTTATATAAAAATCTGGGGTGAAGACGGGTGCCTTCAGGTGGTGGCACTGATACACCTGGCGGCTCCACTGACTGGCTATACAAACGTCCCTCAACTCCCTCCCTATCCCCCCCCCCACCAAGCAAGATGATGGTGACTTCAGCCTGCACTCCACTGGGTTCACATTTAGATGAGCCTGGGGTTATGGCTGCTGCTACTACTACTACTACTACTACTACTACTACTCGTACTACAACCATCATCACCATCACCACCACCACCACCACTACTACTACTACTACTACTACCACCACCACCATCACCACTACTACTACTACTACCACCATCACCACCACCACTTCTACCACTACTACTACTACTACTACTACTACCACCACTACTACCACTACTACCACTACTACTACTACTACTACTACACAGGTAGCATCTCTCACTACATGCAACAGTCATATTTCTGTACATCTTAACCAGTGAATCGTGATATGTAAGCGCCTTTGCCTTTTTACGTCTTTATGTTAAATGCTTCGTACTTTGTTAGCGTGGGCAGGGCTTAGTTCTGTCTACCACTCTCCTTCCTAATGTGGTGTGATACAGAAACAGAGAATTTTGGTGTTTCTCTTGTTGCTGTTGTTTTCGTTATTGTTGTAGTTGTTATTGTTGTTAGTGCTATTGTTCCTTATAATATTATTATCATTGTTCTGGTTGGTGGGGGCGCTCACCATCCACTCACTCGATGTAGTGATGCTCTCGGATGCCTGCCCTTTCCTCTCTTCCTTCTTTCCATTCTTCCTCTTCAGTCTTTCTTTCCTTCATTCTTTCCTCTTGCTTCTGTCTACGGGTGACTTTACACTGAATGACAAGCCAAATGGCTTCCTGTTCACCAGGTAACCATTTACTACGCTGGGTGGTAACCATATAACCAATTTATGGCGCCTGGTGGTTCAGTGGGTAATTAGGGCGCTCCAGTCGGATTGAGCCGGTGAAGGTTTATATCCAAAGAATGGTTGAGGTTGATTGCTGACGTAATACCACCTAGGGATGAGTGAGGCTGGTCACTCATCTTAAATGTCAGGACCAACTTGCTTAGCCCCGGGCTCCTACGCCCCTCATGGGGCAACATAGGATTGGATGATGGATGGATGGATGGATTATGATGATGATGATGATGATGATGATGATGATGATGATGATGATGATGATGATGATGATGATTATCATCATCATTATTATTATTATTATCATTATCATTATTATTATTATTATTATTATTATTATTATTACGCTTGTTGTTATTGTTGCTGCTGCTGTTAGTGCTGTTGTTCTTGCTGTTTTCTTGTTGATATTGTTGTTGTTGATGGCAGTGACCATGAGAATAATGATAATAATAATAGTAATAATAATAATAATAATAATGATGAAGATGATGATGAGGCTGATCCTTCATTTTCCATAAAAAAAAAGAATGAAAAAAGGCTTCCCATATACACCCACCAACCACACATTTCCTCACTCCATCCCACCGTCAGTCTATCTATCTATCTATCTATCTATCTATCTATCTACCAGACTGACAGGCGTGGTCGAGCACCTCCTCTGCCGCCTGGTGGTGCTGGTGGGGGACGCATCGCTGCTGACCCCCGCCGTACAGGAGGTGTCGGCGCTCAGGTTAATTGACTCCAACACCTGTGCTGGGCGGAGGCTGTGGATGTGCATCTTGGTGGCCAGGCTGAGGCGGGACCTGGCCACCCTGAGGGGGTTGCTGCTGCTGCCACACACACACGACAACGCCATCAATGCGGTGAGAGAGAGAGAGAGAGAGAGAGAGAGAGAGAGAGATAGTAGGTAATAGGTAAGGGCAGAGAGAGAGAGAGAGAGAGAGAGAGGCCCGTATTCTCATCGGTTAAGGAAGCTCCCTAACACCATTTCCTTTGCGATTTTTTTTTTTGCTTATATTACACCCTCGCGTCCTCTTCTGTGTTTGTTCAGTCATTCCAGTCTCACCATCTATCTATCTATCTATCTATTACCAGACGCCTTAGTCCCGTAAAGGGTGGCCACAAACAAATCGCCTCCATGTCGCCCTGTCTCCCGCCATTTCACTGCCCTGCTCCCAGCTTACACCCCCCTCTCTCATATACCTCGCCACTCCATCCCTTCATCTCATCTCACCATTGTCTGCATAAATACCATGTAAAATGATACTCCCCAGTCTTATCCAAAAATAAATCGGTAAGAAAGAGGTGTTAGGGAGCTTCCTAGATAACAAATAAATTAATTAACAAATTAGGTGTGCCATAATCAACCAAAATTTCGTTTAAGAGGAAGTATGGTGACATTTGCTTTATGATTCTCTCTCTCTCTCTCTCTCTCTCTCTCTCTCTGTACCTGCTTACCTACCTACCTACTTATTGAACAGTCAGTTTCTCTATCTATTTATCTATCTATCTATCTGTCTATGTATCAGTTTATATGTCTATTTACCTTCCTACCGACCTACCTGCCTGTCAGTCAGTCTGTTTATCTACCTACGTACGTACTTCCCTAGCTACCTACCGACCTATCTATCTACCTAGCTATCAGTCTAACTATCTATCTGTCCATCTATCTAACAGGTTGGGAAGCGACATCAGCACACCTGGCCAGCAGCTGATGACCCCCCTCACCTGACCCCGTGCCTGACCTGCCTCCTCACCAGGTCATGCCTCAAGCGCTGGCCACCTCACAAGAAGCACCTGGCCACCTTTTAATTAACCTGGCCACCTTGTAATTAACCTGGCCACCTTCTAATTAACCTGACCACCTTCTAATTAACCTGAATTCTAATTAAACTGGCCACCTTCTAATTAACCCGGCCACCTTAACCGGGCCACCTTCTGATTCGTAACGTCTCTCCCTTGGCGATCTATCTTACGCTAACTTCTATTTTACTGATAGACTAAATCGATATATAAGCGAAATATACAACCTTGAATAGAGCGTCCAGGTGCAGTGTTCAGCATAAATCGTTGAGAAAGAAGTTTTAGGACATTTAATCAGCTTAGAATAAGGTCTTAACTTCTAATAACTAAGTCCTTTCCACGTCCATTCCTCAGCACTTCCTCGTGACTAGCATCTTCTTCTAGTGTCCATCTGTTCCTAAAACTAATCATTCAAGAAGGAGAGATGGCAATTTTAGGCCAAGTTAAAGTGAAAAGGGTATAGGCGTGAAATAGATTACCACTAGAAAATGATGCTAGTCACGAAGAAGTGCTATGGAAAGGATGTAGAACCATTAGAATGTCTATCTGATCAGCGAGAAGTAAGATGCACACTAAAATATGATGCTAGTCACGAAGAAGTGCCGATGGTGTAGGGGTAAGACATCTAGCGTGAAACGTGTAGATCTTGGGGTTGTAGAATATGATGCTAGTCACGAAGAAGTGCTATGGAAAGGATGTAGAGCCGTAGTATTGTCTAATCTGCGAGAAATAAGATGCACACTAAAAGATGATGCTAGTCACGAAGAGGTGCCTAACATTCCAAGGGATGAGGTAGACTGAGAAATTCTATGCCTGATGAGTGGCACTTTTGGTGGATGGGTTGGGAAGCCATTTGTTGTGTCCTTGTTCTGCCCCTTCCTCTTCCTTCTCTTCTTCTTCTTCCTCTTCTTTTTTCTTCTTTTTTTTCTTCTTCTTCTTCTCTTCTTCTTCTTCTCTTTCTTCTTCCCCCTCCTTCTCTACTTCTTCCTCCTCCTCCTCCTCCTCCTCCTCCTCCTCTTCTTCTTCTTCTTCTTCTTCTTCTTCTTCTTCTTCTACTTCTTCTTCTTCTTCTTCTTCTTCTTCTTCTTCTTCTTCTTCTACTCCTTCTTCTTCTTCTTCTTCTTATCTTCCTCCTCCTCTTCTTCTTCTTCTTCTTCTTCTTCTTCTTCTCCTCCTCCTCCTCCTCCTCCTCCTTCTTCTTCTTCTTCTTCTTCTTCTTCTTCTCCTCCTCCTCCTCCTCCTCCTTCTTCTTCTTCTTCTTCTTCTTTTTCTTCTCCTCCTCCTCCTCCTCCTCTTCTTCTTCAAATATTTTACATAATGTCTGTCTGTCCGAATGTACATTTTCCCGGCTCCGTACGAAGAAAATTGACAGCAGGCGAAACTCAGTGCAAATCCCGTCTCTGCTAAGGCGTGTGTCAGAAGCTTTCGATCATTCCCTTATATTTTCGTCAGGCCTTGAGTAGAGTCTTATTGCTCAGACCTTAAGCGCTGATCGGAGGCGTGGAAATATTCTTAACACCTTTCCTTTGGCGATCTATCCTTCTATCTCTCCTTCACTATCTATCTATCCTTCTATCTCTCCTTCACTATCTATCTATCCTTCTATCTATCCTTCACTATCTATCTATCCTTCTATCTATACTTCACTATCTATCCTTCTATCTATACTTCACTATCTATCCTTCTATCTATACTTCACTATCTATCTATCCTTCTATCTATCCTTCACTATCTATCTGTCCTATCTATCCTTCACTATCTATCTATCCTTCTACCTATCCCTCACTATCTATCTATCCTTCTATCTATCCTTCACTATCTATCTATCCTTCTATCTATCCTTCACTATCTATCTATCCTTCTACCTATCCCTCACTATCTATCTATCCTTCACTATCTATCTATCCTTCAATCTATTCTTCACTATCTCTCTATCCTTCACTATCTATCTGTCCTATCTATCCTTCACTATCTATCTATCCTTCACTATATATCTATTCTTCTATCAATCCTTCACTATCTATCTATCCTTCTATCTATCCTTCGCTATCTATCTTTCCTTCACTATCTATCTATCCTTCACTATCTATCTATCCTTCTATCTATCCTTCACTATATATCTATTCTTCTATCTATCCTTCACTATCTATCTATCCTTCTATCTATCCTTCGCTATCTATCTTTCCTTCGCTATCTATCTATCCTTCACTATCTATCTATCCTTCACTGCCCTCCAATACGTTGTTGATACAGAGTAAATAGTGGTTTGGAAGTGGCAATGTTGGTATCGCCTGCCTCGTGGTGCGTGGGAGGCCCAGGTGAAGGATGCGAGCCCAGGCGGTGGCGGTCATTTAAGTTAATGTTGAATTTAATATGTTGGTATCCTGTCTGGTTCTCTCTCTCTCTCTCTCTCTCTCTCTCTCTCACACACACACACACACACACACACACACACACACACACACACACACACACACACACACGTACATCGCCAGCATGGAGGAAGGTCAAACTCTGCCTATCACGCTACAGACGGAGTGATACACACTGATCGATAGATACATACTGATAGACAAATAGATACAGATAGATAGATACATACTGATAGACCGATAGATACATACTGGTGGACATACATACTGCTAGACATACATACTGACAGACATACAGACACATACTGATAAACAGATAGACACAAACAGCTACTGATAGACAGACCTTCGCATGTACCAGCTCAGCCCGTGCTGGCACCTGCGCCGGCGTTCTCCGTTCCAACTCTCGTATTATCACCGGTCAAGGAAGCTCCCTTACACCTGTTCTTTATCGATTTATTTTTGGTGATGGGTGGGTAATGTCCTTTTGTTCGCTGTGTATGTGGAGTGTGGCGATACTGGAAGGATTTGTGTAATGTGGAAAAGGATAGTAAGGTGCAATAAACATTTAAATCACCTAGGAAAATGTGTTAGGCTACGGCCACACTGAACGCGACAAGCGGGGAGGTAGCGTCGAGCGATGATCGGCGATTTGAGCCGCAACACGATGTGTTCAAATAAGAGGCAGCAACCTCGCGGGTGACAGTGTCAGAAGTATGCCTATAGTGAAATATCCGCTGGGGAATTCACAATATCCACTGGATTATATTTCATAGATTTATGTATTGATATATAATAAAATTGTCGATGTTCATTACATATATACATATACACATACATATAGTGTATACACTTATCTGTTTATTAGGTTTAAGCCTACGGTGTAACAAAGGGAATAGACCACTAATACCAGTATGAAGTTTAGACATTAATGGTCTTTGATAGGTTTTATAACAACGGTGGAACAAACGTTACTTAAGCAATCGTGTGACAAAATAATGCTCGATTATAATTTACCATTTGTATGCAGTTATCCACAAATATCTTCCCGGTGTTTCTTCAACACTCCAGTATTTATGTGGGGTGGATCATTTGGATCCACACAGCTCTCCTGTGGTACACGGCTCCAATAAGGTGTTAAGTAGACATAATTACCAGAACCCAACCTCCCCAACACGCAGTACCAGCACGACTGAATGATGATGTAAATGCCTGGGCAGTGGGGGTGTCGCTGGGCAGTGCACGACATTTTGGAACATGCTGCATCGCGTAGCGACGACCGGGGAGGGTGAGCGGGGCGACAAACCTCCCCGCTCATTCAGTGTGGCCACCCACATAGGATTTAGTGTGTTTTATCGTGTTGCCTCATCCCTCCCCACTCAAGTCTCCCGGCTCGAAGCGTTCGGTGTGGCTGTACCCTTAGGGAGGTTCTGCACCCGACGAGAAAGAGGGTCCAACACTCCCATTAATTACAAACTAAATATTGATTTATTATTATTATTATTATTATTATTATTATTATTATTATTAATTACAAACTAAATATTGAATTATTTTTATTATTATTATTATTATTATTATTATTATTATTATTTTGTGGTAGGTGGGGGCGCTCACCATCCACTCACTCGATTAAGTGCTGCTTTCTGGTGTCTGCCTTTCCTCTCCATCCTTCTTTCCTTCCATTCTCTTCTGTCTTTCTTTCCTTGTCCTTCTGCCTACGGGTGACTTTACACTCCCCCTTCTGTCTTTCCTTCATTCTTTCTTCTTCCTTCAGCCTGTGGGTGACTCTACAATGAGTGACAAGCCAAATGGTTTCCCGTACACCAAGTAAGCATTTACTACGCCGGGTGGTAACCATATAACCAGATTTTGGCGCCTGGTGGTTTAGTCGGTAATTATTACGCTCCAATCGGATTAAGCCGGCGAAGGTTATATCCAAGGGGTGGTTGGGGTTGATTGCTCATGTAATGCCACTCAGGGATGAGTGAGGCTGGTCACTCTCATTTTAAATGTCGGGACCAACTGCCTAGCCCCGGGTTCCTACGCTCCTCGTGGGGCAGTGTAGGATTGGATGATGGATGGATGGATGGATTATTATTATTATTATGATTATGATGATGATGACCCATGTGTGGTGTGGTGCGGTGAGGATCTGTCCCTTCTCCCCTTTGGGGCTAAGATGCTAATGAATGTGTTTGAATGGATGAGTAAATGGGGAGTGTGTCGTCCTGTCTCGGCTACCTCCCTTTCCTTGGGGGAAGCAGCCTAGGTATATAGATAGATAGATTATCATCATCATCATCATCATCATTACTATTGTTGTTATTGTTATGCTGCGTGTTCAGAGCTCAACTCCTTGTTCTCTGAGCACGAGCAACTGATCTGGGGTTCCCTTCAAGACTGGGTCTAGAGCATGCAACTAGAGGAACAGGGCATGAAAACTCGGGTCATCCAACCTGACACGTATATTACCACAAAGACATGCAGTGCCAAACACAATACAATGTACAATTCAAAGGCACTATTAGGTTGCGGCCACACCGAACGCGACGAACGGGGAGGTAGCATCGAGCGATGAGCTGTGAGGTGAGCATCAGCGCGATGTGTCCAAATAGGAAGCAGCAACCTCGTGGGTGACAGATAGTCAGAAGCATGCCTATAGTGAAATATCCGCTGGACAGTTTACTGTTTACTGAATTATATTTCATGGATTTATGTACTGATAATAAAATTGTCGATGTTCATTTCATATATACCTATACATATACACATACATATAGTGTATACACTTATCTGTTTACTGGTTTTTAAGCTTACGATATAACAAAAGGAATAGACCACTAATACCAGTATGAAGTTTAGACATTAATGGTCTTTGATAGGTTTTATAACAACTGTGGAACAAACGTTACTTAAGCAATCGTATGACAAAATAATGCTCGATTATAATTTACCATTTGTATTCAGTTATCAACAGATATCTTCCCAGTGTTTCTTCAATACTCCAGTACTTATGTGGAGTGGATCATTTGGATCCCACACAGCTCTCCTATGGTACACGGCTTCAAGAAGGTGTTCAGTAGACATAATTACCAGAACCCAAGCACCTCAACACGCAGTACCAGCACGACTGAATGATGATGCAAACACCTGGGGCGTGGGGGTGTCGCTATGAGGTACGCGACACTTTGGAACATACTGCATCACGTAGCGACAAGCTTGGAGGGTGAGCAGGGCAACAAACCTACCCTCTCATTCAGTGTGGCCACTCACATAGAATTTAGTGGGCTTTATCATCTCTCCTCATCCTTCCCCGCTCAAGTGGCCCCGCTCATCGCGTTCGGTGTGGCTGTACCCTTACAGACACTGATGACCTGGCTGGGACTACCAGAACTTGGGCAGCTGCAGGTGTAGTCCTGGTGTAGGAGGGGTCCCTTCAGGTGTGCTCTCCCTCAGGAGACACGGGTCTACTGTCAGGGCCAGGTCATCCGAGGTGGGCTGCTGTACGGTGTTGAGGGAGGCCTTTCCTTGGTGGGGCCTCGGCGGGTAGGTCAGCCCTTGGGACTGGGGCCAAACAGGGCGAGCAGGTGCACTTCATTGCGCCTGCTCCTAGAAGAGGGCTGCTTGTCAGTGGGGTTGGGGAGGCCTTGGCCGGGAGTCCTGGGGGCGCCCCTGGGTGGCTGGGGCTGTGGCCTTGTTAGGGTCAGGGGCTGGCTGCAGCATCTCTTCCTCCGGGAGTCCGACAGTGAGGGGCGATGTTGGGGCGCTGGCTGCAGGTCGTTTATCCCCAGACTCACTATAGGGCAGCTCCAGATCCTCTCCAGCTGCAACTCTGCTGGGGGGCTCACTCTGCAGGGAGAGAGAGAGGCGTCCCACTCAGCTGCTGGAGGGGTGAGGCGAGCAAGGGACGTTGCCTATAAGGGGAGTCACAGGGGTAGCAGAAAAGGAACGTATGGAGGCCGTTCCCTCCCTGGTGCGGACAGTGCCTGTCACCGCGGTTCTGCTTGTGCCTGTGGGGCTGACAGGTGAGAGACGTACGGTGACCAATCTCTCCCTGGTGCGGACAGTGGCCATCGCCGCAGTCTGTCTGGCCCTTGGGTGGCAGATGAGAGATGGATGGTGACCGATCTCTCCCTGGCGTGGACGGTGGCTGTCACTGTGGTTCTGCTTGTGCCTGCGGGGCCGACAGGTGAGAGATGTACGGTGATCGATCTCTCCCCAGTGCGGACGGTGGCCATCACTGTGGTTCTGCTCCCAGCAGAGTCTGCAGGTGAGGGACATACGGTGGCCACTCCCTCCCCAGCGGGTACTATGGACACTGCCGCAATCCTGCAGGAGGTATCAGTAGATGAGAAGTGTACGGTAGCCATCTTCTTCCCGACGCAGATGGTGGCCCATATCGCGGTTCTGCCTGGTACTGTTAAGGAGCAAGTCCCACCCCGATCCTGGCGAGTGCTGGTCTGGCTGAAGAGTAGTGTGCCAGGCTGGCATACCTCTTACTGGGTCTGTTGAGGGGAAGAGGGGAGCATGGTGTCGGGGGACTTGCGACAGTCTGGCCCGGGCCCTCTATGTGCTCTACGCATCTCACCGTGGTCTCTCCTTGGGGTGGGTGCTTTGCCACCCTGTCCGTGGTGTCCCCTTGGGATGGGTATTTCAGTTTTTAATATTATTATTATTATTATTATTATTATTATTATTATTACTATTACTATCATCATCATCATTATCCAAACCCTTCCCCCCCAAAGGATGGGATGATGTGGGGTCCAGAGAGAGAGAGAGAGAGAGAGAGAGAAAGTCACGACGATATTCAACCTGTCTATCTATCTAGCTATCTATCTATTGCCAGATGTCTTAATCCCATAAAAGGTGGCCACAGACATTGTCTCCATGTCACGCAGTTCCCCACCATTTCCACCATTTTGCTGCCCTCCCCCAGCTTACACCCCCTTCTCTCATATACCTCAAC
>NC_137048.1:11646682-11671682 GCF_032717465.1 Coenobita brevimanus
AAGACTTGCTGTTATAATGTTATGGTCTACGGTAATATAGCATTAATCTACGTTTTCTATTATTGTAAAACAGAGAACGTTATTTTAAGGGGTAACAAAAGTGATTGAGAGCAACGTCTTCATGTGGTGACACCGTTATCACCAGGTAGATCCACTGCCCGGCTGCGATAAAAGTAACCCTGATATTTCTCCCTATTCCCCAAGAGGAGGATGGTGGACCACAGGAGAGGGGCAACCTCAGTCTGGACTCCACGGGGTTGCCGTTCACTTGAGCCTGAGGTAAGAAGAGGAGGAGCAAGAGGAAGAAAAAGAAGACAAGAAGAAGACGAAAGCTGCCCCGATAACCCTCTGGCGAAAGCTTTCATCTAGGCTATATTCTTTTTACGACTGCTATATTACCTGACGATTTTATTTAGCTTATTAGTGACATTTTATCATAAACCTTTATTACTCGCAAAAATGGTAAAAAAAAATTGAATGCGGTTTGAAACTTGAAAATCAGATTCGTCTTGAGAGTGAGACGGTCCGTAATGCTGAATGTTTGTTTACACTGTAGGTTGACTTGAGGGGGTGAGGGTGTGTTGTGACTATTTTGTCATTTTTTTCGTCCCCTAGCGTTCGTTTGCGTGACTTTCGTGCATCAATTCGTAGAGAGTGAAGGAGAGTTCGTGCGTGGCCCAGAGGAAGAGTTTGAAGGTTGCTGGAGATAGAGAGACGGAGAGGAAGGTAGGAACACGGAAATTCAAAAGTACACAAGCGTTTGCCATCTTCACCTCGTGTGTGTGGCGTCTGTGGCTGATATTCTCGTCGGTTAAGCAAAGTCCCTAACACCTCTTCCTTAGTGATTTATTCTTGGATATGGCTGGTTAATGTCCCTTTGTACGTTACTTATATTGAATAGGCCTATGGCTATACTGGAAGGATTTACGCAACACAGAAGAGGACAGTAGGAGGTAATACAACAAATCACATAGAAAAAGGTATTAGGGAGCTTCCTTAAGCAAGAGTATATCGGCCAGTAATTAGTAGGGACGCAGCACAGAGGTTCATTAACACTGGTTTTTATTACTGACCAGTACGTAGGTGAGATTGAGTCCGTTTTTTTTTTTTTTTTTTTCCAAACATGGATAAAGTCTGCTTCGGTAACATGCAGCAGGATATTCAGGTGTAAGGTGAATAATAAATCGCTGCGGAAGAGGTATTAAGAAATATCCAAAATATGAGCGAAATTAGTTGAGAGTGACCATACTTGTTTCCCCATCCACCTTCTCTCTCTCTCTCTCTCTCTCAGTAAATATGAAGGTGGAAGTTGACGAGTTTTTTGTTGTCTTTCCCCACAAGATGCATACTATGTTAATTACGACTAACCGATGTTTACTGTCAGTTAAGTTTGGAAATCAGTGGCCCGACCGACCCGACCCGACCCGACCCGACCCGACCCAACCCGACCTGACCCAGCCCGACCCAACCCGACCGTCACGCAAAGCAGAAGCCAATAACTTTACTCGTTTGTAAAGTACCGTGTAAATTCTTTCTGCCTTCGATACATTCATTCAATAAATTTTGTGATCAACTAAAAACTCACCCATAAAGGCGTAGCAACCCCTTGCAGTCTCCAGTTTTCCAAGGCAGTGTTCGGCTCTACTCGGTGAACGCCTCAATTACGAAATCAGTTTTGAAAAGATTTTCCGTTGTAACACTGTGTTTTTTGTCACTAACTCTAGCAATGAAATATAGGAGATTCCGCCCATAATTTTACATTATTATTATTTTTTTTTGTTCAAATCACCAAGGGAAAACACCTCATTTCCGGCTTTAATCATCTCATCAATAACCAAGTCTTTATCGTTTCATTTTCACACACAATCACCCCGTCAAGCGAACCTCCTTCCCAGTCCTTGCTAGAAGCCAGTACAGCTCTGACCTGCCCATCATGGAGACACTTTATACACACCTCTACAAACCCACTATACACACCTCTACAAACCCACTATACACACCTCTACAAACCCACTATACACACCTCTACAAACCCACTATACACACCTCTACAAACCCACTATACACACCTCTACAAACCCACTATACACATCTCTACAAACCCACTATACACACCTCTACAAACCCACTATACACACCTCTACAAACCCACTATACACACCTCTACAAACCACACTATACACACCTCTACAAACCCACTATACACACCTCTACAAACCCACTATACACACCTCTACAAACCCACTATACACACCTATACAAACCCACTATACACACCTCTACAAACCCACTATACACACCTCTACAAACCCACTATACACACCTCTACAAACCCACTATACACACCTCTACAAACCACACTATACACACCTCTACAAACCCACTATACACACCTATACAAACCCACTATACACACCTCTACAAACTCCTTATACACACCTATACAAACCCACTATACACACCTCTACAAACTCATTATACACGCCACTATACACACCTCTACAAACTCACTATACACACCTCTACAAACTCATTATATACACCACTATACACACCTTTACAATCCCACTATACACACCTTTACAATCCCACTATACACACCTCTACAAACCCACTATGCACCCTCTACAAACCCACTATACACACCTCTACAAATCCACTATACACAGCACTATACACACCTCTACAAACCCATTGTACACACCACTATACACACCTCTACAAACCCACTATACACACCCCTACAAACCCACTATACACACCTCTACAAACCCACTATACACACCTCTACAAACTCACTATACACACCTCTACAAATCCACTATACACACCTCTACAAATCCACTATACATATCTCTACAAATCCACTTTACACACCTCTACAAACCCACTAAACTTACCTCCACAAACCCACTATACACACCTCTACAAACCCACTATACACACCTCTACAAACCCACTATACACACCTCTACAAACCCACTATACACACCTCTACAAAACCACTATACACACCTCTACAAAACCATTATACACACCACTATACACACCTCTACAAACCCACTATACACACCTCTACAAACCTACTATACACACCTCTACAAACCCACTATACGCACCTCTACAAACCCACTATACACACCTCTACAAACCCACTATACGCACCTCTACAAACCCACTATACACACCTCTACAAACCCACTATACACACCTCTACAAACCCACTATACACACCTCTACAAACCCACTATACACACCTCTACAAACCCACTATACGCACCTCTACAAACCCACTATACACACCTCTACAAACCCACTATACGCACCTCTACAAACCCACTATACACACCTCTACAAACCCACTATACGCACCTCTACAAACCCACTATACACACCTCTACAAACCCACTATACACACCTCTACAAACCCACTATACACACCTCTACAAACCCACTATACACACCTCTACAAACCCACTATACACACCTCTACAAACCCACTATACACACCTCTACAAACCCACTATACACACCTCTACAAACCCACTATACACACCTCTACAAACCCACTATACACACCTCTACAAACCCACTATACGCACCTCTACAAACCCACTATACACACCTCTACAAACCCACTATACACACCTCTACAAGCCCTCTATACACACCTCTACAAACCCTCTATACGCACCTCTACAAACCCACTATACACACCTCTACAAACCCACTATACACACCTCTACAAACCCTCTATACACACCTCTACAAACCCTCTATACGCACCTCTACAAACCCACTATACACACCTCTACAAACCCACTATACGCACCTCTACAAACCCACTATACGCACCTCTACAAACCCACTATACGCACCTCTACAAACCCACTATACACACCTCTACAAACCCACTATACACACCTCTACAAACCCACTATACGCACCTCTACAAACCCACTATACACACCTCTACAAACCCACTATACACACCTCTACAAACCCACTATACACACCTCTACAAACCCACTATACACACCTCTACAAACCCACTATACACACCTCTACAAACCCACTATACACACCTCTACAAACCCACTATACACACCTCTACAAACCCACGATCTGTGACGGCAGTTCTTCTGTTCAGCTGCTGTGTTTTTAAAGGTTTGAAGGTATTCTTATTTTAAAAGTTAATCTGAATGTTTTTGCTTTAACTGAATAGAATGAAGCATTTTAGTATATGAATATGTATTTATTTTTCCACTTGTTTTAATTGAGAAACACACTGAGGTGCTTTGGCCATGTGGAGAGGATGGAGAGTGAGAGACTAACGAGGAGAATGTATGTGAGTGAGGTGGAGGGGGGCAGAGGGAGGGGGAGGCCAAGGATGAGATGGAGGGATGGAGTGGAGAGGTATATGAGAGAGGGGGGTGTGAGCTGGAAGCAGGGCAGTGAAATGGCGGGGGACAGGGCGACATGGAGGCAATTTGTTTATGGTCACCCCTTACGGGATTAAGGCGTCTGGTAATAGATAGATAGATAGATAGTTTTAATGTTACGTAGGATATCCATTTGTCGCGGTATATTTTTAGATATTTTCGACGCAAACATTGATCAAAGACATACCGGTAAATATTTTTACCATGGCTAAAATATATTATTATTTTTAAGTCTGATATATTGCGAAGCGTCACCATTAAAGATATATATTCTCACTCCTCGCAAGTGTTAAACCTGGATCCATGGCCAATCCCTCGCGAATTCCAACCTCGTAAAGCAAGCCTGGCCAAGGTAAATGTGACACTCCAAATAATGTGCCCAAGACGGTGGAAATGAAGGTAGCAGTTGTTTCCGAAGACAGACAGTGGGTAAAGTGGCCAGTGTGATAACCTGTATAGCCCGGAAGGGATTTATTGTTTCTCTCTCTCTCTTTCTCTCGACTTTTAGCTCAGACGTTGTCGGGTGTGGAGGTCTGGCCGTTCTGTCTCGAGATTTCGACTCTGTTCGATTTGCTCTTGAAGAATTTCGTCCAGTTTACTCACTTTTGCCAGTTTGGGGACTTAGTCTCTGGTACTGAGGAAGATTTTTGAACGTTTTTTCCAGGTTTTTCTGGGACTCTGTCTCAGATTGCCTGGGTGTGACTGAGAGTGTGTGTGTGTGTGTGTGTGTGTGTGTGTGTGTGTGTGTGTGTGTGTGTGTGAGTTTGTGCTTTTTTTTTTTTTTTTTTTTTTTTTCGGCCGCCGTTAGTGTCTCTCTGCGTGGTACGAAGCCGAACCCTGAAGGGGTGCCGTTAGGGCACTTCCATGAGGGGGGCCCATTAGGGGCTGGTTATAGGAAGCGCAGAGAGCGGCTCTGATAGAATAGGGAAGACCCGAAAGGGGCAGTGGCGGGGCCTCCTACGTCGCCCTTTAGAGGGCGGGGAGCATAGGTTGCCCGTCACTGTAGGGACTTGGCCGTGTTTTTTTTTTTTTTTTTTTTTTTTTTTTTTTTTTTTTTTTTGGAGTGATTGTGTGTGTGTGTGTGTGTGTGTTAGTGTGTGTGTAGTCTGTTTCTTGGGGAGTTTGCTTGCCTCAGTGCTATGGAGGCACCTCTTAGTACCCGATCTTCGGGTCCCTCACGCATCCCGACCTCAGCCCCAGCGCTCAGGTTTATCTAGGCCTTCCAGTGCTAAGGGGAGTAAGAGGGAGAGACGCTCCTCCACGTCCAGCTCACAGTCCTCTGCTCCCATAGATCCCTGTCCCTCCCTAGCTACTGCCTTGGCTCCTGCCTCGGGCCCATTGCCTCGTCCTGCCACCTGTGCTTCCCCTTCTACAACTCGACCAGCTAAATCAGCTCGCCACCATGAGCAGATGACCGTGGATGCTGCCCTTCCTGCTGCCTCATTTGCTCCTTCTGATGCTGATCCTGCCCGTACTGATGACGACGGTTTCTCGCTGGTCAGTAGTAAAAGATCTAGACGGCGAGAGCAGGGAAACTACGCCACTCCGGCACCACGCTCTGGGGCTCCTCGCAAGCCTCCTCTTACCGCTCGACCTTCAGTAATGGTGGCGGTGCCCCCTCCACCTCGCTCATCATTCCCGGCCTTTCGTGTTACTCGCCAGGACGGGCACGAAACAAGCTACGATGCAGTCGCAGCTTTGGAACACCGCCTGCCGGAACTGAGGACCACCAACATTATCGGCAAAGACGGGAGCTCCGTCCTAGTCCCGAAAGACGAGGTCTCTTACAACCTTCTCAAGGCAGCAGCCCAGGACGTGGCCAACCCCATCAAGCTCGTGGAGCTCACTCCAGGGCTGAGATCGACCAAGGCTATTGTCATGGGGTATCCCATGAGAATGCCGGTCGATCTCCTTTTGCGTCACCCACAGGTGGAAGAAGCCACGCGTTGTCAGAGGCAGCGTACCAGGGAGGAGACTCGCCAGGTCCTCATCACTTTACGAGGTCCTCTACTACCCTCTCTCGATCTTGGGAACTGGGGGACTTACTATCTGCGCCCATATACCCCGGAGCCTCTCCATTGCTATTGGTGTCAGAGGTATGGACACCACAGAGCCACATGCAACAGGCCTGTCGTTTGCGGGATCTGCAGCGGCCCACACGATACGGAGCGCTGCCTGGCAAGATTCAAGGCCAAGGAGGCAATCACCTCCCGCTGCCCCAACTGCTCTGGCCCACACCATGCGTGGCATCCCAACTGCCCCATCAGAACTGCACATGTCTTGCAGGGCCGGGAACGCCAGGTAGCCTGGGTTCAGCAGCAGCAAGCCACCAGCTCCACGCCTGCACCTCCAGGGACCTTTGTCTGGGGCCAACAGCGTCAAATAATAGCTGTGCCTTCTCCTCCTCCTCCTCTCGATGCCAGCGCCTTTCCCCCTCTGCAGTCTGCTCCCCCTCGTCAGACTGTGGCAGTGGAGGTTCACCACCCACCTCCTACCACACTCCCACCACCGTTCGATGCATCTCTCCCGTACCACCTCATGCTCCGAACTCTACCCAGCTTCTCTTCACCATACAGGACCTGCAATTAATTGGGAAAGAGATTGCTCTAAGCTTTGCTCAGTTACTGGAATCGATGCTTGGCAAGAAAGTCTATACTGCTCCCCTCGTGGCTACTATCGACAAAATCGTCGAGGATGTGGTGGAGGCAAAGCGTCAGCTTCGTCCCTCTCCACCTACACGTCAGATGTCGTCTCCCGACCTGTCGGCAACACCCCAGCCACCTCATGTCCCTACACGCCGTCGTCGACATCGCGGCCCATCCACCCGCTCGCCAGGACCAACTGCAGCCTCAGCAGTGCCCAAGGCCAGATGCCGCTCTCGCAGCCCAATTACCACCTCACCAGGGCCACCACAAACCTCAGCAAGGGTAGGGGCAGAATGCCGACCTCGCGGCCCAGCCTCCAACTCTCTGGCACCGACTCCAGCCTCAGCAGTGGTAGAGGCAGATCACCTGCCCGGCAACCTGCCCATCAATCCATCAGGGCCTGTTCCAGCCTCAGTAGCAGTAGAGGCAGAGGGAGAAACTCTCGGACTTCTGCGAGAGACTGCTTACCCTCCACGGTCCCAGACAACGCTGATTGCCTCCGAGTCCTGCAGTGGAACTGCATAGGAGCTTGGAGTAAGCTCCCTCACCTCCAGGAGGTGGCTTTCCGGGAGAATATTCATGTCTTCCTTCTGCAAGAGACACTCCTACCCCACGGCTCCCCTTTTCGGCTCCGAGGATACAATGGCTTCTTCCTCCTAGGGTCCCTGGTAAGTCGCAGGGGTGTGCCATCCTGGTTCGGGATCACATCCCTTGCAAAGAATGTAGCCCTCCTATTCACTGCGGTGAGGGTGTTGAGGTTCAAGGAGTCATCTTGCAGCTCGCCACGACCTCCTTAACCGTCTATAACATTTATAAGAGCCATGCTGGGACTCTAGACATTGGCGAGCTCCTCCATCAGGCTGCAGCTGAGTCCACCCTCATTGGGGGGGACTTCAATGCCCACCATCCTGTCCTATACTCACCCCACCCGGCGAATGAGGCTGGGCGACATGTTGCCATTGCCCTCGAGGAAACTGCGGGGGTCTCCTTACCCAATGACTTGTCCAAGTCTACCCATGTCCGTGGTGGGAGGCTTGACCTCTCCCTAGTCTCTGCACCTCTTGCCGATGTGTCTACGTGGTCCTTGCACCCAATCCTCACCAGTGATCATTTCGCTGTGGTGATGGAATTGCCTGCGGCTCCTCTTCCACCCCCACCACCACCTCCGCCTCGCTGGGACTTACGACGTGCACATTGGCCTGAGTATGCACAGACAGTTGACATTGCCTTGGACAAGGCTGTTCCCCCGCATTCCCTAGAGGACCACGCGGAGCAGGTTGCCCGTGCCTTACGTCATGCTGCTGCTGCCTGTATTCCCCTCACCAAGCGCCCCACGGTCTTTCTTAAGGACTTCTGGTTTTATGACGAGCGGGTTCAGGAGCTGAACCATCGGCTAAACTCCGCTCGTAAGGCCTACCGTCGGCGACCTTCCTCTCCAACTAGGAGATATCTGGCTGCAGTGGTACGACATGTTTCGCAGGAAAAGCGCCGCATCCGGGACGAGGCTTGGATGAGGTGGTGTAGGTCGCTTGATTCACGTTCCACACTTGGGGAGATGTGGGCGAGAATCAAGTTGGTCTCTTCTCCCCGACCAGCTAGGCCACCATCACATCCTGACCCTGCAGGTGAGGCAGATCGCCTTGCTGCCCATTTCGCTGCTCGTACTGCCACAACGAACCTCCCACAGTCTGTCAGTGACCTACAAGCTCGCCTTGCAGGACCCCGCAGGGACGCTGTTAATGCTGCTTGCTCTCGTCCTGATGCTGCAGACCACCCCTTTACTGTGGAAGAGCTAGAGCGAGTGTTGTGCAGCAGAAAGGATACGGCTCCGGGCCCTGATGGCCTTGTATACTCCCTCCTGGCTCGCACAAGCCAGGGAGGGAAGGCGCGTGTCCTGGACCTGTTCAATCGCTCATGGCTTGAAAAGCGTCTCCCTGGATTGTGGAAGACAGCCATTATTCACCCCATCCCCAAACCACGAGACCCGACTACCATGAGGCCGATCTCCCTCCTCAGTTGCATTGCCAAGACCGCTGAGAGGCTTGTCCTCTCTCGACTTGTCTGGAGGTTGGGACCGCTCCATCCCCAGCTATTTGCTTACCTCCCTGGCAGGAGCGCTCAACATTGCCTAGCCTCCTTTCTTGGTGAGCTGAGGAGTGGTCGTGGCATGGCTGTCTTCCTCGATCTTGAGAAGGCATTCGAACTTGCCAACCCAGACGCAGTACTTGTGGCGCTCGCAGCGAAGGGCTTGGGTGGTCGCCTCCTCTCCTGGGTGAGGGACTTCTTCCACGGCCGTGCTGCTTGTGTTCGATTTCAGGGCAGAGTATCCCCTTCCTACTCGCATGTCAATGGCACACCCCAGGGCAGTGTGCTGAGTCCTCTTTTATTTAATGTCTTAGTTGAGGACCTGCTTACAGTCGACTATGGCCAAGGGGTTACTCTGTTCTGCTATGCAGATGACTTGGCACTGGTTTTCTCTAGACGGGACTGCTACACTCAGGCACCAACTGCGCTTTCCCGTCTACATGCCAAATGCTGTGAGCTTGGCCTTAAAATCAATTTCCAAAAAACTAAATGTCTGCCTTTTGGTCTCCGCCACCCTGACCGTCCCCTTCTTCTTGGGGGTAATAGCCTTGATGTTGTTCGCTGTCACCAGTACCTGGGTGTATGGTTCGACAGCCGTCTGACATTTGCCACTCATATCCGTTATATACGGGAGCGAGCAGCTACCCGCATTACTGCCCTAAAAGCCCTTTCTCACCGCAACCTGGGTGCCTCATACAGCGTCCTACGGACTTTTTATTCACAAGCTATCCGTTCCATTGTGGATTACGGGGCTCTATGTCTTATCGGAGTGTCTGAGTCACTCCGTCTCTCTTTGGAAGTCCTGCAGAACACTGCTCTGCGTATATTGCTCGGTGCACCTCCTTGGACACGCTTGGTCAACCTTCGGGCTGAGAGCAGTTTTCCCTCTCTGCAGCACCGCATTTGGGCACGAACAACAGCTGTCGTTGCTCAGCTCTGTCGGCATCGGCCCCACCTTCCGGTGTCTGTACTCCTCCAGCGTACCCTTTCTCGGCCCCCGAATCCGCACCCTGGACGTGATTGGATTCTGCTTGCTGCGGACATAGTTCGCAAGCTTGACGCCGCTGATGCCATTGGTGGTGGTCCTGACTTGCCCAATCCTGCATATGCCCCTGCTCCTCCTTGGCTCCCACCTGTGATCAAATATGTCGAGCCTAATATAGCAGTTCCCAGGTCCTCTTTTCCTGCTGTTCTTCGCCAGGATGCTCTCAGTCATGTGGCAGCTTTCTTCACTCCAGATACTGCAGTCTACTATACTGACGGGTCTGTTGGTGATGACGGGTCTGCGGGTGCTGCTTTTGTTTGTGATGAGGGGGTTGAGTCCTGGCGTGTCACCTCCGGTGTTTCAGCCTACCAGACTGAGCTCGTTGCCATTCTCTGCGCCTTCGCCATGCTGATCAACACCTCCATCGGCGTATTATTATCCATACGGACTCGCTTTCCTCTATACGTGGCCTCCAAAAGCACTGCTACTCTGACAATAAATATCTCCTTACGTCCATCATAGCTGTTGCAACTTCCATCACAGGTCGGGGGGGTGAGGTTCACCTTCACTGGCTTCCTGGGCATGTCGGTATTGCAGGCAATGAGCGTGCTGATGCTGCTGCTCGCCATGCTGGCACGTTACCTGTTACCACATTTCAGCTGCGTCCTAGTCTATCCCTTCTCTTGCGACACGTGGCTGATGCCGTCTGCCGACTTTCGCAGGAGGATCATCAGTTTCAGGATATGGAGGGATCCCTTTCTGCTACGTGGTATGCCAGAGCTACAGAGTACTCACCTGTGTCTGTTCCCCATGGCACACCTAACCACCTACTGGTTCCACTTCGCCGCTTACGCCTGGGGTTCCCGTGCTACAGCCAGGTGACTAACAGCAACCCAGAGCCATGCCCTCACTGCTTTGAGGTCAGTGAGCAGCCCCTGCTCCATTATGTTCTGGACTGTCCTGCAACATCTCGACTTCGGTGTAATATTGGGACGCAGCTTCATGTTGGGGCTGACGACTTTCAACTGGCAGCAGAGCTTATTGCAAGGACACCCACGTCTGCTCTTTTGGGGGTTGTGGCCATGTACCCACCCCCACGCTAGTATATAATCCTAGTTTTATTAACAGAATTTCACTGACGGGCTTTTGTTTTGCCCGTGTCCTCCCTTTTTAGGAGGCGAATCTAAACCAACCAACCATCTCTTTCTCTCTCTCACACACACACACACTACTACTAATGTCTGGCTTCAGTGGTTACTGTGTTATGTTGTGAGTCGTTTATTTCTGTGTGTGTGTGTGTGTGTGTGTGTATATACTACCACTGCCACAACCACGGCCATCGCCATTACCGACGTGGGTGAGGTAGGAGCCGCTGGATCAGTACCGCGTTTGAGTGAGTGAGGGAATCCTCATCACTGGATTAATAATGATAAAAAAAAAAAAATCTATCTTTCTGACAACGATAGACATCTTTGACTGCTTCCTTCTGGCTATCAACAGGTGACTTGAATATCAGGAAAAATATCCTTAATCATAGAATTTTGTCATTCTGGAAAAATGTAGCTGTTTCGAAATGAAGATGGTTCGAGCGGTCGGACGAACACTCGAGCAGTTGACTTGGCTGCGTGCGGGAGTGTTCCGGTGATTTCGTGTCTTGGCGTTCGTTTGTGGGATTTTCGTGTGTGAATTCGCTACGGAGAGTCAAGAAGAGTTCGTGTGTGCCTTGGAGGAAGAGTTTGAAGACTGCTGGAAGGATGGGAAGACAGAGAATAAGGCAAGTACGTGGAATATTTGACGTAAAGCAGTGGTGAGTTTGAGTCCCATCCACACCTACACTAGCCATTTCATCCTACTGATCAGTTGCGATGCCTGGTAACTACACTCATAAACACTGGATCGGGAGGTGGGATGGTGCTTCACTTCACCTTCACTTCATCACGTCTACACCATCATTTCCCACGCATTTCCCTTTGCCATAGTTCACCACCATACGTGTCCACTGATTGTATGGGTCAAACCACTGTTTCTTGGGTGTGATTTTTGTGTTTCGTCCAAAATCTTCATTGATTTTTTTTCCTGATTCATCCTGGTCCATGTGCAGCTTTATATATTATTTAGGGTGCATTTTTTTTTTCCTTCGCTAATCATGAGGTGATAATACTGGGAGTTAATATCAATTCAGTTGCTGAATATTGATGCACACTAAGTAACTTATGTGAGATTTGGTACAGATGGGTTGCGGTACATGACCATCTTCTCCCCCTCGCATCCCTCCCTCATCCCTCTCATCGCCCTTCCCTCCTTCCTACTTCCCTCCCCTCCTTCCTACTTCCCTCCCCTCCCTCACCATCCCCCTCTCATCCCCCCCCATAGCCTTTCCTCCTTCCTTCCTCTCCCTCCCCTCCCTCATCATTCCCCTTTCCCATCTCTCCTCCTTTCCTCTGTTTTCCACCCCCTCTCTCGCTCTCCCTCCTTTTCCTCCCTCACTTCTCTCGTCTCCCTTCCCTCCTTTTCCTCCCTCACTTCTCTCGTCTCCCTTCCCTCCTTCTTCCTCTTCTGCCTCTTCGTACACCATCTTTCTCACCTCCTCTCCCTCTCTTTTTCCTATCTGCCTTTCTTCTCATCTATCCTCTCTTTCTTCTTCTCCCCCTCCCTCCTCCTGATCTCATCTCCATTTGCCTCATTCTCTCATTACAACCGTCTCTCCCTCTCCCTCGATCCCCCTCCCCCTCTTTCCTCCCCCCCCCCGAATCAATCCGCCGCCGGTTCACTCCCACCATCTCCTGCCGTACCTAGAACTGAAATAGGGACCTACATCATAAGCTTGACGGTTGCGAGTCATGGTCTAGGGGAAAACTGGAACTTAGAACAAGCTGAATGGCCTTCGTGTGGTTGATAGTCATTCTTCTCAGCCTTCTTCCTCGTATAAAACTGTTACGATCTCTTGGTTCAGAGACTTCAAAACCATTCCATGTGGTAGCAGAGATTATTATTATTATTATTATTATTATTATTATTATTATCATTAAGTCGTACAAGGAAGGTAGAAAGGTTGCAAGAGGATAGAAAAAAAGGCAGAATATAAGAAAGAAGTGGCGTAAATAGGTAAATATAATTTGGGGCAGGTGGGGGAGGTAGAAGGTGTGTGCAAGATATTCACAGAAGAAATATGTGCAGCATGTGAGGTGGTATGTGGGGTGAAGAGAAGACGAAAGGGGGTGCAAGGAACAGCATGGTGGAATGAAGAGGTGAGAGAGGCTGTGGCACAAAAGAAGAAAGCATATAGTGGGTGGATGGGAAGAAAAGTCATGGAGGAAGTTGTGAGACTGAATAGAGAGTTATATGTAGAGAAGAAGAAAGGGGTGAAAAGATTAGTAAGAGAGAGTAAGAAGAGTATGGATGAGGAATTTGGGAGGAATTTAAGTGGAAAGTGGAGGGAATGTAAGAAAATGTTCTGGAAGGAGGTAAAGAGACTTAGACAGGGTGATAAAGAAAGTAGTAAGGGAGTGAAAGGTAAAAATAGTAGATTGCTAGTGGAGAAGGCAGAAAAAAGTGAGCAGATGGAGAGAACACTTTAAGGAATTGTTAAACACAGAGAATGAAAGTAATGCGAGTGTAAGTGGCTGGGGAGTGGCTGGGAGACGATGGGATGTGAGAAGAGAGGAAGAGATCAGTAGGATGGAAGTTGTGGAAACAATAAGGAAAGTCAATATGGGGAAATCCCCAGGAACTGATGGAGTGTGTGGTGAACTGCTGAAGCATGGGGGAGAGATAGTAGTAGAATGGATGTGGAAGATGTGCAGATTAGCCTGGGAGGAAGGTAGAGTCCCGAAGGATTGGAAGTCAGGTATAATTATTCCCCTATACAAAGGAAAAGGGGAAAAAGAAGTGTGTGGTAATCATAGGGGCGTCTGTCTTCTTAGTATAATAAGAAAAGTGTATGGTAGTATACTTATTGACAGAGTTAGGGAAATAACAGAGGGGTTACTTGGAGCAGAACAGGAAGGTTTTAGGAAAGGAAGAAGTTGTACAGATCCAACATTCATCGTTAGATATTTAGTGGAAAAGTTTATTGAGAAGGGAAAGAGCTGATTGTGGCCTTCATGGATTTCAAGAATGCATATGACAGAGTGCATTGAGAAGGAATGTGGAAAATATGATGAATATATGGAGTAAATAGGCAGCTGCTGCATGCCGTGAAGAGTATGTATGAGGGTGCTAAGGCTGCAGTGCGTGTGAATAATGAACTTAGTGATTTTTTTTCTGTCTGAATGTTGGAATGAAACAGGGATGTGTCATGTCTCCATGGTTATTTAATCTGTACATGGATGAGATTATAAAAGAGATACAAGGTAGGGCATTGGATGTTGGAGCGACCGTAATGAGAGAGGGCAGCGATTGCAAACTTCCTGTACTGTTTTTTGCAGATGATACTGTGTTGTTAAGTGAAGACGAAAGGGAACTGCAAGGCTTGTTGAATGAGTTAAGGAGTGTGTGTAAGAAACGGAATCTAAAGATGAATGTAGGGATGAGTAAAGTTATGGTCTTCGAGAGAAATGAAGTCACTGAATGCACAGTGAGGTTGGTTGATGGGGAAATGAAAAATGTGAGTGTGTTTAGGTTAAGTACTTGGGTAGTGTGATGAGTAAGGATAGTAACTTAGAGGGTGAAGTGCTTGAAAGGGTACAACAGGGAAGAAAAGTTGCTGGTTCTTTGAAAGCAGTGATAAGGGTTTTATCCGCCCCTGTGTGGAGTACAACTTTCATGTGTGGAGAGGTATAGGCTTTGAGAGAAGGAGGTGTGAGCTGGGAGGAGGGCAGTGAAATGGCGGGGGACAGGGCGACATGGGGGCGATTTGTTTGTGGCCACTCCTTACTGGTTTGAGGGGTCTGGCTGTAGAGAGATTGATAGATTACCATTATTTATTATTATTATTATTACTATTATTATTATTATTATTGTTGTTGTTTTGTTGTTGCTGTTGATGTTGTTGTTGTTGTTGCTGTTGATGTTGTTGTTGTTGTTGTTGTTGCTGTTATTATTATTATTATTATTATTATTATTATTATAATTATTATTATTACTATTGTCATTATTTTTATTATTCTTACTTTTTGCAGGAAGGAAATGGCAAAGGCGCGTTGGGAATTTTGCCGTACTTTTTTGCTACTCCAAAAATAAGTAAATAATTAAATAAATAACAAAATAGGAAAATAGATAAACTTAGTCTCTAAGAGAAATTCATCGATTCTTTGTAAATCATCAGTCAAGGGAACGAATCTTGCTCCTAAACAAATCTTGCCCCAAACCACGATATAGGGTCGTACTGTAGCTGACTTTGAAGACTAACGCTTCGTCTTTAGCTACTTATCCTATACATTTTCTCATTAGTGCTTGCCTGCAAAAAGTTACAGGATTGACTAATAGCCTCAACATTACAAAACGTTTGCAAATACCATTATCTATGTTTCTATGCCATTATTGAGCCCACAGTGACCAATTCAGACCAAGATGTGGAAAAAATTTACTCATATTTTCGCATGTCGATATTTCCGACAATTTTGCGCCGTCGCGTCGCGCCTGATCGCCAAAATTTTGGTTTGGTATTTTTCTAATACTCCCTGGACTTACCCCAACCTAATGCACAAAGAATTAGGTCGATATCTATTACCGTTCTCCTGAAAGAAACACACACACACACACACACACACACACTCACACGCACACAGTTTATTACATAGATTATCCTCTTGTGTGCTACTGGTATTGACGCAAACTTTGTTAATATTAAAACGTATGGAACAGAATCACAGTGTGTAACATGCAAAATAAATCGCTAAGGAAGAAGTGCTCATGGGGAAGCATGTGTATTGTGTGTGTGTGTGTGTGTGTGTGTGTGTGTGTGTGTGTGTGTGTGAGAGAGAGAGAGAGAGAGAGAGAGAGAGAGAGAGAGAGAGAGAGAGATTTTATGCCTGCGTGTGTATGCGTGTTTGAGTGGTTGTCTACTTGTGTACGTATTCTGGTGCTGGAGGGGGAAGCCTTCACGTGGTGGCACTGATATAATCGGTCGGTGGAGCTGACCCGTTATACAAACACCCTTCACTCCTCTCCCTGTCCTCTGGAAGTAAAATGGTGGACTGCACAAGAGGGGTACCTTCAGCCTGCAGTCCACTGGGTTCATAGTCAGGTGAACGTGGATTTGCAGAGACCATTAGTATTGTGTGTATTGGAGTGTGTTTGCGTGCGATTTCCTGCTTGTAAATTAGTTCATGTGTGTTTGCATGTCTGTGTGTTTTTGAGTGTGCGTGCGTGCATTTTCTGCTTGTAAATTTGTCCATGTGTGTTTGCTTGGCATTTTGTTTGCTTAGTTGCATGTCCATCCTTGGCTGTGTGTGGATGTGCCGAATTTCTTATGTGTTTGTTTGCGTGATCATTTGCGCGTCCTTGCGTGTGATTATTATGTTTGTGCGTGCATTGATGTTTATGTTGTGCGTCTCCGTTCTTGCCGGCTTGCGTGCGTTGTCATAGGTCATTGCGTGTTTTGCTGGCTTCTTTTGCGTCTCTCATTACATTCCTTTGTGTATTTCTGTGTTTGTTTGTGTGTGCGTGCGTGTTCGTGTGTGTTTTTGCGTTTGTTTGCGTGTGTTTCTTGTATGCGTATATTTGCACGTGGCTTGTGTATGTGTGAGTCTTTGTTTTTATTGTTTTGTGATTGTGTGTATGAGATTTTTTTTGTATGTTTGTTCCTGTGTGTGTGTGTGTGTGTGTGTGTGTGTGTGTGTGTGTGTGTGTGTGTGTGTGTGTGAGAGAGAGTGACTGCATGCTCTTTTGTTTTGTGCCTGATTATGTTTTTTTTTCTTTTACGTTTTTTGTCCACTCCACATGTCCAAACCACCTCAGTGTATTTCTCCTAATCTTCTCAACCACATCCACATCCACCCCACAGCGTTCCTTCACTTCTTCATTCGTCAACCTGTCCCTCCACGTCACTCCACATGCTCCTCTCAAGTAACTTATTTCCACTGCTCTCACTCTTGACTTGTTCCCCTCTTGCAAGGTCCACGCCTCGCTTCCATACGTCAGGGTAGGGATCACAATACTATCATGCAGTGACTTCTTAACTTCCATACTCACCTCCCTATTTCTCATCACTGCTTTCAGTGTACCAACAACCTTCCTTCCCTGCTGTAGCCTTTCACGGACTTCATCCCCCAAAGTTCCATCCTTACTCATCACACTACCCAAGTACTTGAATGCACTCACATTCTCCATATCCTTACCATCCAACCTCACTGCACACTCCGTGACTTCATTCCTCTCAAACACCATAACTTTACTTTTGTTTACATTAACTTTCAGATTCCTCCTCCTACACACTGTCCCAAATTCATTCACCAAACCTTGCAACTCCCATTCATCTTCACTCAACAATACTGTATCACCAGCAAACAGCAACACCGGAAGCTGACTAAGGGTATGTAGGTATGTAGGTGAGGTGGAAGGAGGGAGAGGGAGAGGTAGACCGAGGATGAGGTGGAGGGATGGAGTTGAGAGGTATATGAGGGAGGGGGGGGTGAGTTGCGGGGAGGGTAGTCAAATGGTGGGTGACAGAGCGACTTGGAGGCGTTTTGTCTGCGGCCACGCTTTGCGGAATTAGGGCGTCGGGCTACAGATAGATAGATAGATAGACGTTTTTTGTGCGTGTGTTTTCGTACAGATGGTGTTTCTATTAATTCCTGCCTGCATTCTTGTGTGTGTGTGTGTGTGTGTGTGTGTGTGTGTGTGTGTGTGTGTGTGTGTGTGTGTGTGCGTCCTTGCATGTGCTTGCGTGTATTTGTGCGACCATCCTTGTGTTTGCGTGTGCATCAGTATGCGTCCTTGCTTGTGCTTGCGTGTGCTTGTGCGTCCTTGCATGTGCTCTGCGTGTGTAATTGCGTGTTGTTTGGTGTCGTGTTTGAGTTTTTGCCCCTTTCTCTCTGATTGTGTGTACTTGCCTGAGTTTTTTATGTCTGATTATGTGTGTTTGCGTTTTTGTGTTAATTTGCATGCGTGAGATTCTGAGCTGGATTGCGTGTGCGTGCTTGTGTCCCTCTGTGTGTGTGCTCTTGCGTGTAAGTCTGTATTTCACGTTGTGTGTTTTTTGTTATTGTGTGCGTTTCTCTGCTTGTTTGTGTGGTTCCTTGTTTGTTTTTGGTTCCTTGTTTATGCTTAGTTTCGCGCTTGTGTGTGGTTCCTTGTTTGTGTGTGGTTCCTTGTTTGTGTTTGGTGTCATGTTTGTGTGTGGTTCCTTGTTTGTGTGTGGTTCCTTGTTTGTGTGTGGTTCCTTGTTTGTGTGTGGTTCCTTGTTTGTGTGTGGTTCCTTGTTTGTGTGTGGTTCCTTGTTTGTGTGTGGTTCCTTGTTTGTGTGTGGTTCCTTGTTTGTGTGTGGTTCCTTGCTTGTGTGTGGTTCCTTGCTTGTGTTTGGTGTCATGTTTGTGTTTGGTGTCATGTTTGTGTGGGGTTCCTTGCTTGTATGTGGTTCCTTGCATGTGTGTGGTTTCTTGCTTGTTTGCTTGGTTTCTTGCTTGCCTTTGCCTGGCGTGAAACACTGTACCTTTGCAACATAATAACAATGGAAGTGCATTGCAAGGCTGTATATCTGCAACACCCGCTGCCACACCAATATATATCCAACCAATACCTTATCTCTCTCTCTCTCTCTCTCTCTCTCTCTCTCTCTGAATACACCACTGCCTTTTATCCTATTTCACCCTGTCAGAGAGAGAGAGAGAGAGAGTTTTGTGCGTAAGGGAAAGATTGGTGTGTGTGTGTGTGTGTGTGTGTGTGTGTGTGTGTGTGTGTGTGTGTGTGTGTGTGTGTGTGGAACCTAGTCGTGGCCATAAATAACCACCTATCCTCCTGAACCCCGTGCCTCAGACTGGCTCCTTTATGCGCGGCAAGTCACACTGGAGTAAGAGGGGCTGAGAGTGAGGGGCCAGAGAGAGAAGGGAAGGTGGGTGGGGGGACGAGTGATGGTGCTGAGGTGGAGTGAGGGAGGGGAGGGAGGGAGGGGAGGTAGGGGAGGGAAAATGAAATGCGAAGTTGTAGCCACATAATTTGTCTATTTTCTTCCATTCAGGGCATCATATAAAGGAGTTACTATTCGGTAGATAAAGCTGCATTACACCTTGTATAGCGGCGTCAGATAACAAGCTTTAGATAGGTGGTGATATCAAGGACTGGCTCGTGATAGAAGTATACTGACGTGACAGATCAAACATTAGCGCAGAGCCAGATATTTGTGTTTATCCAGGTATTTTTACTTCAGACGCAGAATAGAATGTGGATGGCTTTGACTTCCGTAATGTTTGTGTAAGAAACGTCCTTTACCTTTACATGTAATTAATTTTTGGAACAAAATATTATATGCAACCTTTGACATGGCTATGTCCACAGTAAATACGATCACCCTTGCGGTATACATTCCGTCTATACAGTCACCATCATGTCAATTCAAGAATTATTTAATGAAATCTCTACATGAAAAGGCTATTTAAAATAACTATGCATAAAATGTAAATAAAATTGATGTCTGTGCTCATGGGTGGATATAATAACATTATCTCTCATAATCTGTTTGAGGGAAAATGAAACAAAATTCAACCCAAACTCCCAAAATACACCCGTCACTGTTTACCGACACTGGTCAAGCCAAAGCAACCAAGAAAACCGTAGTAAGTAGTCCAGTGGCCTCATGCTTTAAAAACACCATGCAGGCTTCGCGGCACCGGGCAAACAGTGTTGTTGATGGTTTGCTGGTTTCGTCTGAACAGCTCCCACTCGCCCGTGTCCTCTCGTTCTCTGGCTTCCACGCGTTGACAGTCTGGGTCCACACAGTCTCAGTGGCTCTGCACTAATATTTGATCTGTCACGTCAGTATACTTTTTTCGCAAGCCAGTCCTTGATATCACCACCTATCTAAACTTTGTTATCCGATGCCGCTATACAAGGTGTAATGCAGCTTTATCTACCGAATAGTAACTCCTTTATATGATGCCCTGAAAGAAAATAAATAAATTATGTGGCCACTGAAATACCTGCTAGGAGGAGCGAACCAGACACCACCACCCCAGGAGGAGGGTACAGGGAGTTTTTTTTTTTTTTTTTATAAATAACAGAACGGAGGAAGGAAAAACAAATGAGTAAAAAAAAATAATAATCCATACACCAGATTACTGGTGTCCTCTGTTCATAAAATATCTGTAACAGTTAGACTTGAACAGCTGTGGGTTGAAATTTGGAGGGAAACAACTCTGGGGAAGCGAGTTCCAGAGAGATGCAGTTTGGGGAATGAAAGAATTCTGATAGGCAGAAGTTCTGTAATATGGCTGAGTGACATTCCAGTCATGAGCGCTACCAGATGCCCGTGTAGCACGAGGGAAGTCATGGAGAGGTGGCATCATGGACGCAACATCGTCTGAGCATTTGCCAAAAAATATCTGTAAAATAATGCACGGGAGGCAACATTCCTTCTTACTTGCAGGGGAGGTAGTTTATATGTAATGGCAGGGTTGTTAATGATTCTAACAGCTTTGTTCTGAATTTTGTCTAGTTGTCTTAATGCAACCTCTCCACAACCATTCCACAAGGGTGAGCAATATTCAAGCTGAAAGTGCACATGACTCATATAAATTATAGCTAACTGCTCATCGGCGAAGAAGTTATCGACTCTGTACAATAATCTAAGTTTCTTTGAGGCGGTTTTAGCAAGTGATCTGACATGAGAGGTCCAGCTGAGGGCACAGTTAAGTGAGATGCCAAAAATGTCAATACTTTTGGAGATGGGAATATTAGTAGCACTGAAGGTAATGTACGAATCTGGCAATATCTGTCTATTAGTAAACTGTATATATTTAGTTTTACTAGCATTAAAAGAGACAAGGTGACCCCCACCCCACAAGGAGATGACGGGGAGGCTCTTCCACCTGCCAAGCCTTTCAGGCAGGAACGACACATCTCCCCTGTGACCTGATGCCCCTCTTCTCATAGCCAGACCACTGGGCAGTACGCAGTCTGAGTGCACTACACTCTGGCGGAGGAAGCACTCACCAGAATCGGGGTGGGACTTACAACCCTCAAGTCCCAAGCAAGACCTCGGATGCTGTATCCACCGATCGGCCTTCACAAGAGGACAGGACTCCAATGGAGCCTCCAGTCTTGCTATACCCCAGGGAAGCAGCGACACAGAAGAGTCCACTGGACCTGATGTGGGTGGGGTGACTGCCGGTTCTTCACCCTCTGCCACCTACCTTCAGGAGCCAGCACGTCGGCACATCCCACGGACGACCTTCGCTGGTTCTCCCCAGGAGGGATGCTGGCCCAGAGGTAGACTCCACTGGAGCTGCCTAAGCAGGACAGACTGCCAGTCGTCTCCCAAGCTGTCCCAGGCCCGACGGCAGAGGGACAGAGTCCACCGGACCTGTGGCATTAGCCAGGAGAGCCCACCGGGCCTCCCCCTCCCATCGTCCCCGAGATAGGTGCCCCAGCCCTCGGCAGAGGGATAGAGTGTGCCAGACCTGTGGCGTTAGCCAGGAGAGCTTGCCGGGCCTCCCCTTCCCGTCATCCCCGGGACAGGTGCCCCAGCCCCAACGGCAGAGGGACAGAGTCCACCAGACCTGTGGCGTAAGCCAGGAGAGCCTGCTGGACCTCCCCCTCCCGTTGTCCCCAGGCTTAGCGGCACCCGAGGGAGCGTCCTCCAGACCTCCTCCTGCCTCTGTCCCGAGTAGGAACCTATGCAGTGCCCGCCGGGTCTCCCTCTTGCGCCTCGGTCCGGAGTTCTGGTAGGGACCGTCAGGCCTGCCAAGCAGGGGAGCAAGCCACCGGTCGCTCCCCCTCCGCAACCCTCGGTGTTCCTACTGATGGTGACGTGACGCCCCTTGCTCAGCCTGCCCCTCCTGCGGTGGAGCGAGGCACCCCTCTCCCCGCCCCTCTCCTCCGGCGAGTGGGAATTGCTCCCCTGCAGGTACCCCACCAGAGACAAGCCAGGGCAAGATGAAGCTGAGGCCAGGTGTCCTGTTGCTGCAGCTCCACCCCCACCCCCAACAGGCACTGCCAGACTCCCCCAGAGCGAGCAGCCGCAGGCTACCCCTGACGGCCTCTTCTGACCAGGCAAGACCGCAGCTCCCAGAGGATGCGAGCCACCTCTATCACCCACCACAGCTCCTGGGCCCCTCCTCATGCAGGCGGCCGCAGTCAACCCCTGACGACCACCCCTCCTGGACGGGCCGGCGGCCCTAGAAGGGCGCTGCCCGACCCGCAGCCGACCCTTGGCCCGTGCTTACCCAGGTCCGCCCCCAGGACTCCTACTAAGATGAAGGGCAGGTGCCGTGCTGTGCACCTCCTGGCCCTGTTCAGTCCCAGCTCCACGGGCCACACCTCACCCAGGGCCCTTACAAAGAGAGGGCCGCTCACCACTCCGCCCGTCAGCTCCAGTACGGCCCGTGGCGCTCCAGACAGCGACCTACCACGAGAACACACTCCTGACGGCCTGCCCCCTACACCCGGCTGCCACTTACGACTTCCTGTATAGTGGGCCTTGCATCGTGCCCTGGTGCCCCTCCCCGCCTGTACCCATGAGTAGAAAGACTCTAAGGCTGTGGTTCCATCCCCTGGTGGTGTTAATGTTTAAAGCAGACCCTCTCCACTGTCCCTACTGTTGCCTCCACCCCTTCCCCTTGCTTGGATCTGTGAACTTGCAACCCCAGGGGAAACCTCACTATGATAGCCAGTGCGGGTACGAGACGGAAGGCCTCTGTTGCTTTCCCTAGAGGGACTTCCCTCCTTGCAATACATGACAAACTCTAAGTATCAGTGTTGTGTCTCTGCCCCTGTGTTGTCATATACCCCCCCCTTCCCAGTCTTATTCCGTACACACCGAATGTCTGTAATACGGGTTTACCCTCCATGATTGGCCAGCGTAAGAATGCTATGTAATAATAGTGTCCTTCGTCCCTGTTACACAAATAGATTATAAGTGGTATATTCCCTCGTCCCATGTCACGCGTGTGAAACATAAGATAGCCTGGACCTCGTCTTGTGTAAGGTTCCGTCTATGCCACGCAAATGGTTGTGGAATGAGAATGTGCTTCCATCCCTGTCATACGCTGTGTTTACTGAATTTGACTGTATTAGAAGTGTTATATGTATACAGGAACAGGACATACCTGAGCTACTGTATGAATTATATGTGTAATGTAAAGTGAGATTACTCCTTGCAAGTGAAGATACATCTCTTGTGTTGGTCAATACTCTGTATGAACTAGGTGGAGACATTTAGTGTAAGGCATGTTGTTCCGCACCAGCTAATATTCTGTATCAACTAGGTTTGGTCACAGACTGTAGTGTGTGATATATTGTAGCCCAGCTTATTGTTAATATGCGTGTGCCGTTGCCCAGTTGGTGTTTGGACTTCCCCCTCCTTGTCTTTACTCTGTCCTGGTCGTGAACAAAGAACCCAAGTCCCGCACCGTAGCTGGACCCGAGAAGTCGGAGCCCAGACTACGCTGCATAACAGCCACCACTTCGCATTTCATTCTCCCTCCCCTACCTACCCTCCCTCCCCTCTCCTCCCTCACTCCACCCCAGCACCATCGCTTGTCCCCCCACCCACCTTCCCTTCTCTCTCTGGCCCCTCCCTCTCAGCCCCTCTTACTCCTGTGTGACTTGCCGCGCATAAAGGAGCCACCCTGAGGCACAGGGTAAAGGTGGATAGGTGATTATTTATGGCCACGACTGTACGTTGCTATGTGCTTAGGCTGTGTGGAAGGGACAAGAATAAAACAGGGGCCGATAGATAAACATATAAAGTAGATTGATAGACATTGATAGATATAGAAAAAAATTTTAGGTAAGGGACTGATAATGATTACACACACACACACACACACACACACACACACACACACAATGGTAGCTGAGTAAAACACACACACACACACACACACACACACAATGGTAGCTGAGTAAAACACACACACACACACACACACACACAATGGTAGCTGAGTAAAACACACACACACACACACACAATGGTAGCTGAGTAAAAAACACACACACACACACACACACACACACACACACACACACTAGAAAGCAGTCACCGCGTGAAGGAGAAAAATAGGCTAGAAAAATAGACGAAAGACTCTGAACGGGCAGGAAGCGAGGTTGGAGAGGGGACGAAGAAGGGAGGGAGAAGGGAGTGGGGATGGGAGGAGAGGGTGGGGAGAGGGAGAGGAGGGAAGTGAAGGATGGTGAGAAGGAGGGGACGGGAGAGGGGATGGGAGAGGTGAAGGATGGGGGAGGGGATGAGAGCGAAAGATGGGAAAAAGGAGGGGACGGGAGTAAAGGATGGGAAGAAGGAGGGGATAGGAGGGGAGGGGAGGAGGGAAATAAAGGATGGGGAAAGGAGGGAAGGGGAGGGGAGGAGAGGGGGGGCAGTGACAGAGTAGCAAGGGAAAAAAACAAAAACAAGACTGAGCTATTTGTCCCGTAACGCGTTTATCTGTCTGCCTAAACCACTTCCTCTGATGGTATTTACTGTTTATGGTGTGCGTGTGAGGAAAACGGTACAAGAACAGCAACAGGCTCTCCCCCACCCACCACTCCCTCCGATACACAGGTCTGGTTGGCCAAGGAAAAAGAAAAGTACAACGGTTGTTTAAAGTCAGGTTTCGATTTTTAAAGAATGGAAATGGTTAAACCACTAGAATTAAGGATAAAAATAGGTCTTGGGTCTGAAAGGGTTGAAAAAGGTAATCACTCCTAGAAATTTCCCAGACTGGAGACTAAATTACTATGTACAG
>NC_137048.1:11675314-11690314 GCF_032717465.1 Coenobita brevimanus
CATCATCATCATGACCATCATCATCATCATCATCATGACCATCATCATCATCATCATGACCATCATCATCATCATCATCATCATCATGACCATCATCATCATCATCATCATGACCATCATCATCATCATCATCATGACCATCATCATCATCATCATCATCATGACCATCATCATCATCATCATCATCATCATCATCATCATCATGACCATCATCATCATCATCATCATCATCATGACCATCATCATCATCATCATCATCATGACCATCATCATCATCATCATGACCATCATCATCATCATCATGACCATCATCATCATCATCATCATCATGACCATCATCATCATCATCATCATCATCATGACCATCATTATCATCATCATCATCATCATCATCATCATCATCATCATCATCATGACCATCATCATCATCATCATCATGACCATCATCATCATCATCATCATCATCATGACCATCATCATCATCATCATCATCATCATGACCATCATCATCATCATCATCATCATCATCATCATCACGACCATCATCATGACCATCATCATCATCATCACGACCATCATCATGACCATCATCATCATCATGACCATCATCATCATCATGACCATCATCATGACCATCATCATGACCATCATCATGACCATCATCATCATCATGACCATCATCATCATCATGACCATCATCATCATCATCATCATCATCATCATCATGACCATCATCATCATCATCATCATGACCATCATCATCATCATCATCATCATCATCATCATGACCATCATCATCATCATCATGACCATCATCATCATCATCATCATCATCATGACCATCATCATCATCATCATCATCATGACCATCATCATGACCATCATCATTATCATCATCATCATCATCATCATAATCATCATTATCATCATCATCATCATCATCATGACCATCATCATGACCATCATCATCATCATCACGACCATCATCATGACCATCATCATCATCATCATCATCATCATCACGACCATCATCATCATGACCATCATCATGACCATCATCATCATCATCATCATCATCATCACGACCATCATCATGACCATCATCATCATCATCATGACCATCATCATCATCATCATCATCATGACCATCATCATCATCATCATCATCATGACCATCATCATCATCATCATCATCATGACCATCATCATCATCATCATCATCATGACCATCATCATTATCATCATGACCATCATCATCATGACCATCACCATCATCATCATCACCATCATCATCATCATCATCATCATCCAACCTTCATTTCTGCTTGTCACATACTGTATACTCTACAGTCAGCCACAATATTATTGGCCATTTACCGCACTTGTCATTCTGAAACATGGACGAAGAACTGTGGCATTTGGGACACCCTGTGGTATGTGAAGGTATTGTCTATCTCTCTATCTATCTATCTATTGTCAGTCGCCTTAATCCCCTAAAAGGTGGCCACAAACAAATCGCCTCCAAGTTGCCCTGTCCCCTACCATTACTCTGCCTTCCCCCAACTTACTACCCTCTTCTCTGATATACACCTCTCTGCTCCATCTCTTCATCTCATCCTCGGTCTCCCCCTCCTTCTCCCCCTCTCCACCTCACTCACATACACTCTCCTCGTTAGTCTCTCGCTCTCCATCCTCTACACATGGCCAAACCACCTCAGCGTATTTTTCCTGACGCTTCCTATCACATCCACATTCACACCACAACGCTTCTTCACTTCCTTATTTGTCTGCCTGTCTCTCCATGTAACTCCACATGTTCCTTTCAGATGACTCATTTCCACTGCCCTCACTCTTGACTTGCGTCCCTCCAACAAGGTCCAAGCTTCACTTCCATACGTTAGAGTTGGTATCACAGTACTATTATGCAGCGACTTTCACTTCCATGCCCACTTCCCTGTTCCTTATCACTGCTTTCAAAGAACCAGCAACCTTTCTTCCTTGTACATAATCCCCTCCTCTAGACTCAAGCCTCTCCCTTCCTGCATGTCGCCTGTTTCATCACTACTTATTGGCTGACCGCGTGTCTTGGTGTGTAATTAACGGTAGTAGGAAGGTTGAATGGCAAGCTTCACAACACCCTTCTCTGAGTGATTTATTTTGCCTATTACACCATCATATTTTTTTACACCGGCGCGGGAGAAGGTGGTGTGAGTGTTGTGTTTTTTGCAACAGGTCAACTCCGGAACTGTCTCACTGTGTCTGTATTTCCAACTTCCTATCATCTCCAGTCTTTCAAACGCAGTGTGTCCAGGCATCATCAAATGAACCCATTTTGAATTTGGCTCTCTTTTGTATTGTTTTTGTTTTTTTCTTGGTAGGAACGGTTTGCTGGCTCCTGGCCTTTGGTTCCTTCTTTGCATAAATGAAAAAAGAAAGAAAAGAACAAACTAACTCGATGTTTAATTATGTTCTAAACCAAACTTGCTGGAGTTTTTACAAGTCAACCAATGAGCAAAGCTACAGTATTTTTTTTAACACTAATTCGAAGGTCAAGGTCACAGCGTTAGGTCAAAATTTCACCAAGTAATGTAAAAAAGGCAATATAAAAAAATGTGATAGTAAGCGTTAGGAGAAATGCACTGAGGTGGTTGGCCATGTGGAGAGGATGGAGAGTGAGAGACTGACGAGGAGACTGTATGTGAGTGAGGTGGAGGGGGGGAGAGGGAGGGGGAGGCCAAGGATGAGATGGAGGGATGGAGTGGAGAGTATAGGAGAGAGGGGTGTGTGAGCTAGGAGCAGGGCAATGAAATGGCGGGAGACAGGGCGACTTGGAGGCGATTTGTTTGTGGCCACCCTTTACGGGATTAAGGCGGCTGGCAATAGACAGATACATAGCATATAAAACAAATGTCATCCATTGTACACCAAACTTGATTTAAGGTCATTTAAGGAGGTTCCCAAACACGTCTTCATGAGCGATTTATTTTTAGGCATGTCTGGTTAATATCCTTTTGAAGGGATTTAGGTCAGGGTTAGGTCAAAGGTCAAGTCACAGGGGAAGGTCAGCTCAAGCAGGTTTATTTTGATTTGACCGAAACAATGGAAGGGTTAAGGGTCAGACAAAAGCGAAGAATATTGAGAATCGGTCAAAGGTTACGGTTAAAGGTCAGAGTTGATTCGTGTGTGTGTGTGTGTGTGTGTGTGTGTGTGTGTGTGTGTGTGTGTGAGAGAGAGAGAGAGAGAGAGAGAGAAATACCTAAAACAATTTTCATCTGCTTTGGGTCAGACTTGGTGGGGGGGTCGAGGGTCTGGGGTCAAGGTCACACAGCAAGGTCAGCATTAAGGTTTTCTCCGATTTAGACCTGACGTTGTGGAAGTGTTGAGGGTAATGCAAGGATAGAGGGTCGACTTTGAAAACAGGCAGAAGTCAAATATTCGGCCTTTTGACCTGTTGTGGGCGCGGGTACTGCACACACTGACCTTGCCGTTCATGTGCTTTTTTTTTTATCTATCTATCTATCTATCTATCTATAGCCAGGCTCCTTAATTCCATAAGGGGTAGCCACAAACATATCGCCTCCATGTAGCTCTGTCCCCTGCCATTTCGCTGGGCTCCCCCTCCAGCGTACACCCTCCTCTCTCACATACCTCCCTACTCCATCCCTCCATCTCATCCTCCCTCTCCCACTCCCTCTGCCCCCTCCATCACACTAACATTCTCTCCTAGTTAGTCTCTCCCCTTCCATCCCCACAGCTTAGACCCCTCTCTCTCATATACCTCTCTACTCCATCCCTTCATCTCATCTGTCACGAGTCGGCTAGTGACATTGGCTTTTATGGGAAACCGCGAACTCTAGTGGAATCCCAGTTATCGTTCAGTTAACCGCTCATTCGGTCGGGAGTCTTATCAAATCAATTTTTCACTGTCATAAGTGATCGTCTTTGTGCAAGACATTAGTGCTTCCACTGAGCGATTTGTTTTAGGCGCATTTCGATCACTCTAGCCGTTAAAAATGCGGCCATAGCACTCTCATCTTTCCCACGAGTTAGTCAGTCAAGGTTTGAGCACCACGGAAGTAGGTAGTGTGTGGTAGTGTCCTTCCTACGACGCATCCCACCGCCATCGTATTCCCACCTACAGTAGTGTGATAGGCGAGAGACTTAAGCGAGTGCAGTGTCCTTCCAGTAACGACGCCCAGTCATCTGCTTAGTCCACTCTTTGACCAGTATTTTCTTTTCGTTTTCCTAGATTTAAGAATTTAGTTAAGTGTGCTGTTCCCTCACATGCCGGCCGGCTGTGCCGCATGTTGTTTTCCTAGGTTTAAGAATTTAGCTTTTGAGTGAGCGAGTGAGTGCGATCTCTTTATTTTGAATTCATTTTGAAATGTAACGTTAAATTTATTTCTTTGTAATCAATAAATTTAACAGTTCTTTTTCTCTGAGCTTTATGTAATGTAAACTCGTGTTTCATTTCTCCATAATTAAGCTTATTTCCCTTATAGCTCCTGGCTTGCATAAACGCTTTGCTATTCATAACTGGTACTTAGGCCAGTCTTGTTGTATTAAGCTTAAAATCCGTTGTGCCTTCTAGGAGTTAACGCATCAGCAAGAATCTGATATTATTAATAGAATTAGTTAATTATTGTCAGGGGTGAAGTCACTTTCTCCAGAGGCTAACAGTACTAATAAACAGCAATTGTGAGTAATTAGTCTCTGCTGTGTACTGTTGAGAAAGTTTATAAATTCTCGTTCTGAGAGAATCGGCGAAGCGAGCCGGCGTAAAGTAATCATTGCTTGATTTAGCAAGACAATTCTTGTTCCTGCTCTTCAGTATTACTGAACATTATCTCTTAATATTGCATTTATCTTAAAAACCCCGTGACAGTTGGCGACCTGATTCCAGGATATTAACTCCTAGCTCTAAAGCTATTCACGAGATAATACTCACTCGTTCATATTTAGGTATTTATCATTAAAGTCTATAGGCATTACCTTACTTGTGATTATTGATTCATTTTTATTATTTTACATAATAGTTTTGACAGTCAGTTGTTTGTTTAATTTTCTTTCTTTACCAGTTTAATTAGATAAAACTGGTCACCACTAACCTGTGCCTATATTCTTTATTTTTGATTATTCGCATCTTTGCAAAAAAAAAAAAAAATCGCAGTTAATACTGAGTCACTAGTTATTTAGATTCAGCTAGCATCATGGCAGCCAGTGTCTACGTACAGGAAGCTAAAGATATGGGCCTCACTGACCCAGAAAAAATTCAGAGCTACGTTCTCTCACGGTTTAATTACGAGCAGGAACGTGAGAAAGATGCTCGTGACGAGCGTAGAATTCAACGTGAACACGAGCGAGAACAGCGCGAATACGAGCGAGAACAGCGCGAACACGAGCAGAAACAACGCGAACTCGACTTAGAACACGAGCAAGAACAGCGTGAGGAACGAGAGAGAGAGAACGAGAACACGAACGTGCCGAGCGAGAAGCACGTGAAAAACATGAACTTGAAGTGCTGAAGCTCAAGCGAGATTCCTTGGCTTCAGACATGTCTGGTGCAGTTGGTCCAAGCTCCACGAGCGTTCTCTCTGCACATGTTATGGCGACCCCACACATCAAGCTTCCCCCATACAAAGATGGCGAGTGAATCGAGCCATACGTAGCTCGTTTTGAAGACATGGCTAAACTTTACCAGCTGGATGATGCAGCTAAGTGGCTTCAGTTTCTTAGCCTGTTTGAGGGCCCTGCCCTCGGTATTCTCCATAGAATTCGTGGAGACAATCTCACGTATGAGATGATGAAGGCTGCACTCGTCAAAGCGTACGGTCTCACAGTTGACGACGCCAAGAGTCAGTTCATGAGGGCGCGTTTACAGGATAAAGAGACTGCAGTTCAGTTTCTTGACCGGCTTACTGCTTACTTAGATGAGTGGATGGAGAAAGATGAGACTCCTTCCACACGCAAGGGGATAATTGACCTTATGCTGCGCACGCAACTAGAAAAGTCGTGGCCTGCTGAACTTGTGGCTCAGCTTAAGATCTGCCAGGTGGGAGATGCCAGCCAAATGGTGAAAAAGGCTGACGCATATTTCACTGCATACGGGTATCAAACTCGCAAGCAGCATACCTGGAACAGAAAACCCAATAAATTTGGGAAACTGTCTCAGACTGAACCCCACCAACAAGGCCATTCTCAGAATAACGGCCAAGGTCCAAAACCGCAGTGGAAGGACCAGGGGCAAAACACTCAGAAACCTGAGTGGAAGCAGTACAACAGGTACCCTAACCAGCAGCAGTATCAGCCACGCAACCGACCGTCGGGACAAACTTTTTCACCACCAGCTCAAGTGAATAGGAGGCAGGAAGCGAACACAGCCTTCATTCCTCAGCAGCAGCATGGTGGTTACGTCCCTACTAGTACGGGTACTCCCCCACAGTTCACTAGTCTCACAGTGACAGTGAACACGACCCCTCAAGTATCAAATTCTCAGGGCACTACGTTTCCCGCATCATCTATTCAGCAGCCTCATCAGTGGCTAGCTGCTTCCTCCACAGGCCCTCCCACAGGTGACAGCACCTTCCTTGTTCAGCCAGGGTTGTGGGAGACATCCCTGTGAAGGTCCTGAGAGAAAATGGGTCCTCAGGTTGTTCTGTCAAGCAGAGTTTAGTTCGGCCTGAGCAGTACACAGGTCGACAGATCCACGCAAACCTTATTGATGGATCAGTGAGAATGTTCCCTGAGGCATGTATCCAGGTGGCATCTCCATTTTATGCTGGTACGACACTCGCAGTTGTCATGCCAGAACCTTTATTTGACCTAATCGTGGGCAACATTCCTGGTGTCAAGGATAGTTGCACCGAAGATGACGCTACTCAGACTTCGGCTACAGTAACACAAGCCATGACTGAGGCTCCAGACTGTGTCACCCCAGTGACTATTGAATCGCTGCAAGATCTGATGTGTAGCCAACATGTTGTTCAAGAACAACATTCTGACCCAACACTTGCTGCCGTGCAGAAGAAACAAAAGGGTAGAGTGATAAAGTATTCACGGGGAGGTCGAGCCAAGTTCCTTCACAAACAAGGATGGCTCTACCGTGAGTCACGAACACCCGAGTGCGAGGTTCGACTGCAGTTTGTCGTTCCCGCCAAGTACCGCCAAGCAGTGTTAGAATGGGGTCATTGTTCAGCCTCAGGAGGTCACATGGGCAAAAGGAAGACCCAGGGCCATATCCGAGCTGACTTTTTCTGGCCAGGGATGGGACGAGACATTGATAGTTTTGTGCGTTCCTGCAGTGTGTGTCAAAGTACCACTATTCAGGGACATGTCCTTCCTGTGCCATTTGAAACCACACCCGTAATCTCTGTGTCAGTTGAGAGACAGGGCAGTGGTAATGTGGGTGTAGACCTGATGTCTCACCTACTAACTGCTTACTAACTAGCAACTGTTGTATGCTGGGTTCCGTAACATAGGCGTTCTCAGAGATTTGAGTAATCCAAGGACCAGCCTGGTTCCCAGTTAAAAGTGTAGACCTGACGTCTCACTCATTGGCCCCACAGGACACAGTATGTACAGGCCCTGGAAATACTTATATACCATAGGTTAAGGGGGAAGTTTGAGAACTCCGCAGAGACAGTCCGAGGCTGTGTATGAATTACCTTGTGGAACGTCTTGAGCTGTGGGCCTCTCTGAGGATTCCCGGAGAATGCACATTATCTACATGAGTGTTCACACCCACGGTGGGTGTTAAAACGTGACATGCCCGAGATTGCGTAGCGATTCTCAGCTTCCTTTATTAGTGGTAAGTGTAGAGTTAGGTTAACCAGTAAACTGCCTGTTTTAAGAAATTTGAGCAATTCAAGAACTGGCACGTTTCCTGGTTAATAACATGAGGTTAACTAGTAAACTGCCCATTCTAAGCGATTTGAGTAATTCAAGAACTGGCACATTTCCTAGTTAATAAGCGTTAACCAGTAAACTATAAGGGTTCTAAGCAACTTGTGAATTCAAGAATTATGTTTCCTGGTTAATAATGACATAAGTACTGATTGCTAGGCAGAGAGAGAGAGAGAGAAATAACAGTTTTGATGCTCAACCTTAATTCCTTTCGCAGGTGTAGCTGGTGGGTGCAGCATTGCCGTGCAGATCAGCTGGTCATTCCTGTCGCATGCTGCTGCCCCTTCTCTTCTGCCTCGTCGTCATTATTTACTATAAATTTGTATTATGTGATTTTACACGTAGGTACAATTACACCACAACTGTCACACCTACACCATGTATTACATACATTACGCTACATAACAATTGTTGTTAATGTAAATGTAGCGAACTTTTCACTCAGTTTGACCTGAGTACAGGATATTCACCGTTGTCACGGAGTTTTTTCCCTCAAGCTTGCTTCTATTAACGTAAATACGAGGTTTTTTCGCTCACTGGCGACTGCGACTTTCTCCTGTAGCAGGATAGCCCACACACCACAGTGTGAATCTTGTGTGACTGAGTTAGGATTTATATGTATGTATATTGACATCTTTTTTCTGAAGAAAAAAGATTTGATTTTCATGGGGCGTAATGTCACAAGTCGGCTAGTGACATTGGCTTTTGTGGGAAACCGCGAACTCTAGTGGAATCCCAGTTATTGTTCAGTTAACCGCTCATTCGGTTGGGAGTCTTTTCAAATCAATTTTTCACTGTCATAAGTGATCGTCTTTGTGCAAGACATTAGGGCTCCTGCTGAGCGATTTGTTTTGGGCGCGTTTCGCTCACTCTAGCCGTTAAAAATGCGGCCATAGCGCTCCCGTCTTTCCCACGAGTAAGTCAGTCAAAGTTTGAGCACCACAGAAGTAGGTAGTGTGTGGTAGTGTCCTTCCTATGACGCATCCCACCGCCATCGTATTCCCACCTACAGTAGTGTGATCGGTGAGAGATTTAAGCGAGTGCAGTGTCCTTCCAGTAACGACGCCCAGTCATCTGCTTAGTCCACTCTTTGACCAGTATTTTCTTTTCGTTTTCCTAGATTTAAGAGTTTAGTTAAGTGTGCTGTTCCCTCACATGCCGGCCGGCTGCGCCGCATGTTGTTTTCTTAGGTTTAAGAATTTAGCTTTTGAGTGAGCAAGTGAGTGCGATCTCTTTATTTTGAATTCATTTTGAAATGTAACGTTAAATTTATTTCTTTGTAATCAATAAATTTAACAGTTCTTTTTCTTTGAGCTTAATGTAATGTAAACTCGTGTTTCATTTCTCCATAATTAAGCTTATTTCCCTTATAGCTCCTAGCTTGCATAAACGCTTTGCTATTCATAACTGGTACTTAGGCCAGTCTTAAAATCCGTTGTGTCTTCTAGGAGTTAACGCATCAGTAAGAATCTGATATTATTAATAGAATTAGTTAATTATTGTCAGGGGTGAAGTCACTTTCTCCAGAGGCTAACAGTACTAATAAACAGCAATTGTGAGGAACTAGGCTCTGCTGTGTACTGTTGAGAAAGTTTATGAATCCTCGTTCTGAGAGAATCGGCGAAGCGAGCCGGCATAAAGTAATCATTGCTTGATTTAGCAAGACAATTCTTGTTCCTGCTCTTCAGTATTACTGAACATTATCATTTAATAATTGCATTTATTTAAAAACCCTGTGACATCATCCTCGATCTCCCTCTCACTCTCCCCCTCTCCACCTCACCCACATACACTCTCCTAGTTAGTCTTTCACTCTCCATCCCCCAACTTACACCTCCCTCTCTCATATACCTCTCTACTCCATCCGTCTATCTCATCCTCGGTCTCCCCCTCACTCCTTCACCTCACTGACATGCACTCTCCTAGTTAGTCTCTCACTCCATCTCCCCAAATTACACTCCGCTCTCTCATATACCTCTTTACTCCATCCCTCCATCTCATCCTCGGTCTCCCCCTCCCTCTCCCCGTATTCGTACAGTTGTAATATATATTACGTATCCACATGTCAGCAGCAGTTGATATTACTGTATAAATGCTGAGGAAATTGTGGCAGGAATTTAGACACGACTGAACTGGGTGATGAGGCGTGTGTGTTTGTGTGTGTGTGTGTGTGTGTGTGTGTGTGTGTGAGGTGGGGGAGAGAAAGGAGGTGAGGGAGGGAGGGATGAGGGAGATGGAGTAGCAACAACGTTGGAGGTAACAGGATTGTCTGAATCGTACATATGCGAGAACACACGCACACACACACACACACACACACACACACACACACACACACACACACACACACACACACATTTCTCCCTAATTACACGCAGCTAAAAGCTCGTTCATTTTAAGGCCATCACGTAAATAAAATGTATTAGCAGCAATATTGTAGCGTCTGGGACCAATTAGCATAGTTACCCCTCCACCAGACACACAACTGAACAGAAAACGGGTTAATGTGTCTCTGTACTGTTTACATTTGGCATTGTTTTATTCGCCTTAAATTACCAGCACTTGAGTCGTCAGCTATAACCACAGGCGTATGCTAGTCACGAAGAAGTGTTATGGAAAGGATGTAGAGTCGTAGTATTGTCTTACACGTCAATGGGGAAAGGGAAGTAAGCTTCAGTAGGACGAAAACGCCAAGTTACGGTCAACTAACTATTAGCTCTCTCTCTCTCTCTCTCTCTCTCTCTCTCTGATCCATCACAAGTGGCAATGGTGGGTGGGAGAGAGGGACAGGGTAGAGATTGATTTCTTTATTTTCTTTAACTTAAAGAACAACACAAACACCATTTTCAGAGAGTTTAAACAAGAGGTGATAGAGCCGAGACAATTATCTATCTATCTATCTATTGCCAGACGCCTTTATCCCGTAAGTGGTGGCCACAAACAAATCGCCTCCGTGTCGCCCTTGTCCCCCGCCGTTTCACTGCCCTGCTCCCAGCTCACCCCCCCCCCCTCTCTCATATACCTCTCCACTCCATCCCTCCATCTCATCCTTGGCCTCCCCCTTCCTCTCCCACCCCTCCACCTCACTCACATACACTCTCCTCGTCAGTCTCTCTCTCCATCTTCTCCACATGGCCAAACCACCTCAGCGTGTTTCTCCTAACGCTTCCTATCACATCCACATCCACACCACAACGCTCCGTTACTTATACTCCTGGAAATTCCCTCTCCCTTCTCGTGTCATTCTACCTCTGATTGCGCCATAGTGCTATCCTTGTCTTATCCCTCGGCTAAAAATCCCTCACTATTGTTAGTTACATTTTTACACACGTGAGCTGCTGCCAACATTTTTCTCATTTGTTTATTCATGTCTTTCTCAGTGACTGCAGCTTCTTCTCACTTAGGTAAATGATTGTGTTTTCATCTGTCTGTCTATAGCCGGACGCCCTAATCCCGCAAAGGGTGGCCACAGACAAAACGCCTCCAAGTCCCTCTGTCACCCACCATTTGACTGCCCTCCTCCCTACTCATTCCCCCCTCCCTCATGTAAATCAGTCAAATGATTGTACTGATCTGTATGTGGGCTGACACTAGGGAATTAAGTATTATGTGGCACTGTACAGCTGCTTGGTGTTCTGCTATCCTTGTGTGCATTCCTTGTCGTGTATCCCCTGCGTACGTTTTACAGCATCACTGTACGTTTTAGACTTTAGATCATCATTGTACTTTTTACAGCATCCACGGTACGTTTTACAGCATCCACGGTACGTTTTACAGCATCCACGGTACGTTTTACAGCATCCACGGTACGTTTTACAGCATCCACTGTACGTTTTAGAGCATCACTGTACGTTTTACAGCATCACTGTATGTTTTACAGCATCTCTGTACGTTTTACAGCATCACTGTACGTTTTACACCATCTCTGTACGTTTTACAGCATCACTGCACATTATGCTATACACTACACTGTTCTCATTTTTACTGCCTTTCATTTTTGTGGTGACTAAGGGGAGCGGGGTGGCTCAGTGGTAGAGCGCTGGACTCGAGATCGCGAGGTGGAGAGTTCGCGCCCTGCCCCGGTAGCTGCTTTTGCTGGGAGGGGCAGCGCCCTCCTATAACCCTAGCAGGGCTGTACGATCTAGCCAGGTCTAGCTCGGGGAAGTAATCCCTTTTGTTTTGGCCATTTCTCCTGTCTTGCAGCCTGTAAGTACTTGTCAATAGGCGAAGCGTTGGCTGAGTTGGCGACAGATGGGCATATCGTTGTGACATCATTTGCCTGAACGTTTGCCTTATCTCTTCTTTTTCATGATGTCACTTGCCTTCCTTTTTAGTTTTTACAACATGCCTACTGGATGGCTTATCAGTGCTATCAGCTGAGGGCGTCACAGGGACTTATACTTTTGATGCAGAGAAGATGGAATCAGAGACTTGAAGCGTGCCATTTTGTCCTTCAAGAAAACGTAAACAAAATACAGCTAAATTCAAGATGCGTTGATTTCGAGATGCCTGGACACACTGCATTTATAATACTGGAGGTCATAGGCAGTAGGAAAAACAGACAGAGGAAGACAGTTCCAGAGTTGACCAGTTGCATACATGAAGGACCGGGAGTAGCTGTTAACTCTTGCATTAGAGAGTTGGACAGAAAAGGAATGAGAGTTTGCTGCTAGACGGGTGCTACGCGCCCGTCGTAGAGGTGGAGGAATGCAAGCAGACAGTTCAGAGGAACAGTGACCATGGAGTAGCAATAGAAAAGAGATAAAGATGCAACAGTGCGGCGAAGAGACAGAGGTTGAAGGGAGATTGACTGATAGAAATAGATAGATATGGGTAGATAGATAGGTAGGTAGGTAGAGAAGTAAACAGCTAGATAGAGACAATTATATATATATATATATATATATATGAAAGAGAGCGAGAGGGGAGGGGGAGGGAGAGAAGGGGAGAAGGGGGGGAAGAGAGGAGAGGGAGGGGACGCTGGAGGAAGGAAGGGAGAAGGAAAGAGGAAAGAAAAGAAGAAATAGGGAAGACGAGGAAAAAATGCAAAGTAGAGAAGAAGAATAAAGAGAGAGAGAGAGAGAGAGAGGTGACATTTCTAAAACTGCAGCTAAAATTGCGCCTGTTCCTCTGACGTCCTGGGAAACGAATCAACTTGTAAATCCTTAAACACCTGAGCGACTTTTGAATGGCAGTTATTTCCTTTTTTTTTTTTTTTTTTTCCAGGACGGTGGAGGTGGCAGGGGGAGTGTTAATGTCCTGCCTTGCCTTTCCTGTGTCTGTCTGTATGTTTGTCTGTCATCTATCTGTCTGTCTAACTTGTCTGTCTACCTGTATTGATGTCTATCTAGCTATATTTATGGAGGTTTATCTTCTTGCTTGTCTGTCTGTCTGTCTCACCCAATCTGTCCGTCTGCCTATGTGTGTTGTCTGTCTTTCTTGGTCAGTCTGTCTTTGTCTGTCTCCCTATCAGTCTGTCTTTCTGTCTGTCTCCCTATCTATATCTATCCTTCTGCCAGTCATTGTATCTATCTGTCAATTTATAATATCTGTCTGTCTGTCTGTCTGTCTGTCTGTCTATTTGTCTGTCATTCTTTTTGTACTTTTGTCTTTCTGTCTCTCTGTCTATCTGTCCTCTCTCTGTCTCTCTCTCTCTCTCTCTCTCTCTCTCTCTCTCTCTCTCTCTCTCTCTCTCTCTCTTTCAGGCCAGGGTAATAGTGGGCTTATATTTACCTACGGCATTATCGTTGGGTATTTGCAGCATCAGCCACAGGCCACGTCAGTGTTACTGGATTGATGGCAAAGATTACCTGCAAATCTGTTTGTCTCTCTGTCTGTCTATCTGTCTGTTTGTGTCTATATGTCTGTCTGTCTTTCTGTCGGTCTATTTATATCTAACTATATATGTATCTGTTTCCATCTGTCTATCTATCTGTCTTTATATCTATTTATCTGTCTACCTGTCTATCTATCCATCCATTCAGCCATTCTCTCTCTCTCTCTCTCTCTCTCTCTCTCTCTCTCTCTCCATACCCAGACGCCTGAATCTCGTAAGGGGTGGCCACAAACAAATCGCCTCCATGTCGCCCTGTCCCCTACCGTCTGCAATAATTTGGTGGATTTAACACTATTTAGAAACGAGTAGTTGTTTGTTTAATGTTTATTTTTTAAATTTATTCTCTTTGATAATGGTTGCTGAGAATTTTGGAGAGAGAGAGAGAGAGAGAGAGAGAGAGAGAGAGAGAGATGCAGGCAGTTTCAGGAAGGGACAACACAATGGACATTATGTATACGGGAGATTGACGAGAAGGGTGTCTTCAGATTAGATAGATAGATAGATAGATAGATGGATGGATGGGTAGATAAATAGATAGATAAATTGATTGGTTACTTGAGTTATTTATAAATAGATGGATAGATAATTAGGTAGGTTGATAGATTGATAAATAAGTAGATAGACTGATTGACTGATGAATGGGTAGATAGATAGGAAGATAGACTGAAAATAGATAGATGGATAGATAGATGGGTGGATAGATAGATAGATAGATAGATAGATAGATAGAATTATTTATTGATAGATAGATGGATAGATACATAGGTTGATAGATTGATAAATAGATAGATGGATAGATTGATTGATAAATAGATAGATACGACGATAGAGTGATAGAAAGGTAGATAGATGGATAGACAGGTAGATAGGTAGAAGGATTGACAGGGAGATAGTTAGGTAGATATATAGATTGATTGATAGATAATTAGACAGATAGATTGATCGAAAGACATAGATGGATGGATAGATAGATAGAAATATAGATAGACAGGTAGATAGATAGATGGATGGATAGGTATATAGAAACATAGATAGATAGATAGGCACAGATAGATAGCAAGACGGATTGATAAATAGATAGGTAGACTGATAAAGACAGATGGATGGATGGGCGGATGGATAGATGGATAGATAAATAGATAGATATATAGATAGATAGATGAATAGATATATAGATAGATAGGTAGATAGATAGATTAATAGATAGACAGATGGATGGATGGATGGATGGATGGATAGATAGAGATAGAAAGATAGATGGA
>NC_137048.1:11695314-11702814 GCF_032717465.1 Coenobita brevimanus
TGACGTGCTGTACACCTCCACATGTCACCACTTCGGCGCTAACACCCACCCCCCCTATTGAATACATGCTAGGGCTGCGTTAGACACGATATATATGCACATAGAGAAGCTTGCTATTGTTTTAGATGCAAATATTGAGCCTTACTGAGAATAATAGGCGGATAGATAGAAAAATAGATAAGTACATTGACAGACGAGTCAGTAGATGTAACGAAGATAGATCGATGGACAAAGACTGGTTGATAGTCGCATAGATAACCAGACAGATAGATATTAGTAGATAGATAGATAGATAGGTAGCCACCGAGATAGAGTTTGATATAATGAATATACCTGGCGATAGATGTACCGTCAGCGAGATAGATAGACATACAGATTGACAGACATTGGACATATAGACAAAATAGATAATTTCGTTTTGTTTTTGCTGCTAAATACCTCGGCCTTGTTCTCTTTCTTTTTTCTCTCTCTCTCTCTCTCTCTCTCTCTCTCTCTCTCTCTCTCTCTCTCTCTCTCTCTCTCACACACACACACACACACACACACACACACACACACTCAATCAACACAATAATCGCCTCTTTTTACGGCTCTTTCCGCCTTGTGTCGGCCTCGTATTGAACACGTTATTGAGGTGGGGTTTTATGCCCCCCTGGGGGAGGTCGTGGAGGGGTGGGCGGGCGGCGAGACGGGCAATTTCCCTGGCCCCTTCACTGCTCCTTATTTACATTTAGATTCCCTGCCCCTTCGCTGCTCTTTTGTTTGATTTTGAGGGCTTTTTGTGTCCTTGTATCGGCATTTTAAGGAATAGTTGAACATAGAGAATGGAAGTAATGCGAGTATAAGTGGCTGGGGAATGGCTGGGAGAAGGAGGGAGGTAAGAAGACAGGAAGAAATCAGTAGGATAGAAGTTGTGGAAACAATGAAGAAAGTCAAGTTGGGGAAAGCCCCAGGAATTGATGGAGTGTGTGGTGAAATGCTGAAGCATGGGGAGAGATAGTAGTAGAATGGATGTGGAAGATGTGCAGATTGGCCTAGGAGGAAGGTAGAGTCCCGGAGGATTGGAAGTAGGTTTAATTATTCCCTTGTACAAAGGAAAAGAGGAAAAAGAAGTGTGTGGTAATCATAGGGGCATTTGTCTTCTTAATGTAATAGGAAAAGTGTATGGTAGGATACTTATTGACAGAGTTAGGGAAATAACAGAGGAATTAGTTGGAGAAGAACAGGGAGGCTTTAGGAAGGGAAGAGGTTGTGTAGATCAGATATTCATTCTTAGATCTTTAGTGGAAAAGTGTCTAGGGAAGGGAAAGAAGTTGTATGTGGCTTTCATGGATTTGAAGAAAACATATGGCAGGGTGGATAGACAAGGATTGTGGAAAGTATTAAGAATATATAGAGTAGATGGGAAGTTGCTGAATGCTGTGAAGACTATGTATGATGGTGCTAAGGCTGCAGTGCGTGTGGATGGTGAGCTGAGTGAATTTTTCTCTTTGATGGTTGGGTTGAAACAGGGATGTCTCATGTCGCAATGGTTGTTCAATCTGTACATGGATGGGGTAATAAGAGGTACAAGGTAGGGTAGTGGATGTTGGAGTGGCCCTGGTGAGAGAGGGTAGTGTTTGGAAACTCCTTGTACTGTTGTTTGCAGATGATACTGTGTTGTTAAGTGAAGACGAAGGGGAACTGTAAGGCTTGGTGGATGATTTTGGGAGAGTGTGTAAGAAACGGAATCTAAAGGTGAATGTAGGGAAGCGTAAAGTGATGGTCTTTGAGAGAGGTGAAGTCAGTGAATGTACAGTGATGTTGGATGATGAGGAAATGGAATATGTGAGTACGTTTAAGTACTTGGGGAGTGTGAGGAGTAAGGATGGAAGTTTGGAGGGTGAAGTGCTTGAAAGGGTACAACAAGGAAGAAAGGTTGCTGGTTCCTTGAAAGCAGTGATAAGAAACAGGGAAGTGAGCATGGAAGTGAAAAAGTTACTGCATGACAGTATTGTGATACCAACTCTAACGTATGGAAGTGAAGCTTGGACGTTGTTGGAAGGACAGAAGTTAAGAGTGAGAGCAATGGAAATGTGTTATTTAAGAGGAGTCCGTGCAGTCACATGGAGAGACAGGCTGACAATTGAGGATATAAAGGAGCGTTGTGGTGTGGGTGTGTGTCACGAATCAAATTCGCGACATTTTCCTTTTGTGAGAAACCACGAACTATTAGTGGAAAACTCACTGTGTATCGCTCAGTTAACCGTTTCTCTCTCCATTTCGGTGGTATACTTTTCAAATGATTCGTCACTGTTTCAAAAGTGACCGATTTAATGCACGTCATTAAGTGCTCTACTGAGCGATATTATTGTTCCTTTATTGTTCGCCCCTGCCTGCCTCGACCGTTAAAAAAAATGCTCCATAGCGCTCCCTTTCTTTCCCACGAGTTATTCAGTCAAGTGTCTGTCGTGACGGAGTGAGGTTCTGTGCTCCAGCAGTGAGAGAGGTCAGCTAGCACCCAGACTCCACTAGACTACAGTTCTCCAGGCTCCCACCCTTCTTGGTGATACACCACTTTCATTGACCAGTATTTCCTTTTTGTATTTTCCTAGGTTTAAGAGTTTAGTTAAGTGTGCTGTTTCCTCACATGCTGGCCGGCTACACCGCATGTTGTTTTTTTTTAGGCGTAAGAATTTAGCTTTTGAGTAAGTGAGTGAGTACGATCTCTTTATCTGAATTCATTTGAAGTGTAACGTTAAATTTATTTCTTTGTAATCAATAAATTTAACAGTTCTTTTTCTTGAGCTTAATGTAATGTAAACTCGTGTTTCATTTCTCCGCAGTTAAGCTTATTTCCCTTATAGCTCCTAGCTTGCATAAACGTTTTGCCATTCATAACTGGTACTTGGGCCAGTCTTGTTGTATTAAGCTTAAAATCCGTTGTGCCTTCTAGGAGTTAAGCATCAGCAAGAACCTGATATTATTAATAGTATTAGTTATTTATTGTCAGGGGTGAAGTAACTTTCTCCAGAGGCTAACAGTACTAATAATCAGCATTTGTGAGTAATTAGTCTCTGCTGTGTACTGTTGAGAAAGTTTATCAATTCTCGTTCTGAGAAAATCGGCGAAGCAAGCCGGTATAAAGTAATCACTGCTTGATTTTCACTGCTTGATTTAGCAAGACAATCATTGTCCCTGCTCTTCAATATTATTGAACATTATTGCTTTTATTTTAAAAAACCCGTGACAATTGGCGACCTCATTCCAGGATATTAACTCCTAGCTCTAAAGCTATTTACGAGATAATACTCACTTGTTCATATTTAGGTATTTATCATTAAAGTTTATAGGCACAAGTTTACTGGTGTTTACTGTTAGTTTAGTAAGTGAATTTTTGCTTTATTAATCCGCAGAGTACTTAACTCTATTTAGTACTTTATTCTTGGTAACGCCAGACGATTTTATTCGCTCCTGGGAATTCGCCGTACCCATTACGTTAATTATTGAGTCTTCCCAGTCATTTGCATTTTTGCTTTATTTTTGCCAGTTAACTAGATAAGACTGGTCACCACTAGCTTGTGTTTGTATTCTTTACTTGTGTTTATTAGTATTCGTTTGCGAAGCAGCAGTCAGTACTCAGTTTCGGCTTGCTTAGTAAATTAGCGTCATGGCTACCACTGTATTTTTACAGGAAGCCAAAGAGATGGGTCTTTCGGACCCAACTGAAATTAAAGAGTATATACTCTCACGGCATAATCAGGAGCAGCAGCGCGAGAATGATGCCCGTGAAGAGCGTAAGATTCAGCGCGAATACGAGCGAGAACAGCGTGAGGAACGCGAAAAGGAGCGCGAATACGAGCGAGAACAGCGCGAACACGAGCGAAAACAGCGCGAACACGAGCGAAAACAGCGCGAACACGAGCGAAAACAGCGCGAACACGAGCGAAAACAGCGCGAACACGAGCGAAAACAGCGCGAACTCGCCTTAGAACACGAGCGAGAACAGCATGAGGAACAAGAGAGAGAACGAGAACACGATCGTGCCGAGCAAGAAGCACGCGAAAAACACGAATATGAAATGCTGAAGCTCAAGCGAGATTCCTTGGCTTCAGATACATCTGGTGCAGTTGGTCAAAGCTCCACGAGTGTTCTCCCTGCACATGTCCTGGCGACCCCACGCATCAAGCTTCCTTCATACAAGGAAGGCGAACGAATCGAGCTGTACATAGCTCGTTTTGAGGACATGACAAACATGTATCAACTGGATGAGGCAGCTAAGCGGCTCCAATTTCTTAGTTTATTTGAGGGCCCTGCCCTCGATATTCTCCACAGAATTCGTGGAGACAATCTCACGTATGAGATGATGAAAGCTGCACTCATTAAGGCGTCTGGTCTCACAGTAGACGACGCCAAAGTTCAGTTCATGCGAGCTCGTCTCCAAGACAAGGAGACAGCTGTTCAGTTCCTCGACCGTCCCACTGCTTACTTAGGTGAGTGGATGGAGAAAGATGAAACTCCTTCCACACGTGAGGGGATAATTGACCTTATGCTGCGTACACAGCTAGAGAGGTCGTGGCCTGCTGAGCTCATAGCATAGCTTAAGATTTGCCAGGTGAAAGATGCCAGCCAAATGGCAGAAAAGGCTGACGCGTAGTTTACTGCATACGGGTATCAAACTCGTAAGCAAAACACCTGGAACAGCAGAAAAGATACTGCCAAGTCTGGGAAGCCGTCTCAGACTGAATCCCAGCACCAAGGCCGTTCTCAGAGTAATGGCCAAGGTCCAAGCAAACCGCAGAAGGACCAGGGGCAAAATACTCAGAAACCTGAGTGGAAGAGGTACAACAGGTACCCTAACCAGCAGCAGTATCAGCCACGCAACCGACCATCGGGACTGTCCTTTTCACCACCAGCTCAAGTGAATAGGAGGCAGGAAGCAAACGCAGCCTTCATTCTTCAGCAGCAGCACGGTGGTCACGTCCCTACCAGTACAGGTACTCCCCCACAGTTCACTAGTCCCACAGTGACAGTGAACCCCCCTCCACAGATGGCCAATGTTCCATCTCCACAGGCAGTGAGTACGACCCCTCAAGTTTCTAATTCACAAGGCACAATGTTTGCCGCATCAATTATTCAGCAGCCTCATCAGTGGCTAGCTGCTTCCTCCACAGGCCCTCCCACAGGTGACAGTACCTTCCTTGTTCAGCCAGGGTTTGTGGGAGACATTCCTGTGAAGGTCCTGAGAGATAATGGATCCTCAGGTTGCTCTGTCAAGCAGAGTTTAGTTCGGCCTGAGCAGTACACAGGTCGACAGATCCATGCAAACCTTATTGATGGATCAGTGAGATTGTTCCCTGAGGCATGTATCCAGGTGGCATCTCCTTTCTATACTGGTACGACACTTGCAGTTGTCATGCCAGAACTCTTATTTGACCTAATAATAGGCAATATTCCCGGTGTCAAGGATAGTTGCACCAAGGATGATGCTACTCAGACTTCGGCTACAGTAACACGAGCCATGGCTGAGGCTCCAGACTGTGTCACCCCAGTGACCATTGAATCGCCGCAAGATCTGATGTGTAGCCAACTTGTTGTTCAAGAACAACATTCTGACCCAACACTTGCTGCCGTGCAGAACAAACAAAAGGGTAGAGTGATAAAGTATTCACGGGGAGGTCGAGCCAAGTTCCTTTGTAAACAAGGACGGCTCTACCGTGAATCACGAACACCCGAGGGTGAGGTTCGACTGCAGTTTGTCGTTCCCACCAAGTACCGCCAAGCAGTGTTAGAATGGGGTCATTGTTCAGCCTCAGGAGGTCACCTGGGCAAAAGGAAGACCCAGGGCCGTATCCGAGCTGACCTTTTCTGGCCAGGGATGGGACGCGACATAGACAGTTTTGTGCATTCCTGCAGTGTGTGTCAAAGTACCACTAATCAGGGACATGTCCTTCCTGTGCAATTTGAAACCTCACCCGTAATCTCTGAGTCAGTTGAGAGACAGGGCAGTGGTAATGTGGGTGTGGACCTGATGTCTCACCTACTAACTGCTGACTAACATGGGCAACTGTTGTATGCTGGGTTCCGTAAGATAGGCGTCCTCAGAGATTTGAGAAATCCAAGGACCAGCCTGGTTCCCAGTTAAAAGTGTACCCTCACATGCTGGCCGGCTGCCCCGCATGTTGAGCGAGGTGGACGCCAGGTTAGAGCTCCCCCTAAACTGGGTGATGGGATGTTGTTAAGGTGCTGTACCCTCACATGCTGGCCGGCTGCACCGCATGTTGAGCGAGGTGGACGCCAGGTTAGAGCTCCCCCTAAACTGGGTGATGGGATGTTGTTAAGGTGCTGTTCCCTCACATGCTGGCCGGCTGCGCCGCATGTTGAGCGGGGGATGCCAGGTTAGAGCTCCCCCTAAACTGGGTGATGGGATGTTAAGGTGCTGTACCCTCACATGCCGGCCGACTGCGCCGCATGTTGAGCGAGGTGCATGCCAGGTTAGAGCTTCCCCGCTAAGAACCCTTACGATTACGTTTCCTAGTTAATAATGTACCTAATAAATTAATGGCGACCTCGAATGTACGAAGCTTAGGCTGTCATTCGTATTTTTCAGCTAGAGCGTACCTTTCGTAGCATGTACTGACTGCTAGGCAGAGAGAGTAATTGTAACGTAATAAGAATTTTTGTCTCATTGACACTTTTGATGCTCCACCTTAATTGATTTTGCAGGTACAGCAATGGGTGTAGCAGTTTTGCTGTGGGGGCCAGCTGATCGTCTGCCACACGCTGCCACCTCTTCTCTGCCTTCGTCGTCGCCATATTATAAATATTTACTATAAATTTGTATTACATGATTTTACACGTAGGTACAGTTATACTACAACTGTCACACCTACACCGTGTATCACATACATCACGTTACACAACAAATAGTTGTCAGTGTAAATGTGGCGAACTTTCGCTCAGTTTGACCTGAGTACAGGGTTTTCACCGTTGTCACGGAGTTTTTTCCCTCAAGGTTGCCTCTATTAACGTAAATACGAGGTTTTTACGCTCATTGGCGATAGTGATTTTCTCCTGTAGCAGGATAGCACACACACACCACAGTGTGAATCTTGTGTGACTGAGTTAGGATATATATATATATATATATATATATATATATATATATATATTTTCCCATAAGGAAAAAATTCATTTTGTAGGGGCGTAATGTCACGAATCAAATTCGCGACATTTTCCTTTTGTGAGAAACCACGAACTATTAGTGGAAAACTCACTGTGTATCGCTCAGTTAACTGTTTCTCTCTCCATTTCGGTGGTATACTTTTCAAAACATTATTAATAGTATTAGTTATTTATTGTCAGGGGTGAAGTAACTTTCTCCAGAGGCTAACAGTACTAATAATCAGCATTTGTGAGTAATTAGTCTCTGCTGTGTACTGTTGAGAAAGTTTATAAATTCTCGTTCTGAGAAAATCGGCGAAGCAAGCCGGTATAAAGTAATCACTGCTTGATTTAGCA
>NC_137048.1:11707814-11732814 GCF_032717465.1 Coenobita brevimanus
TCACTTTATCTCACCTTATCTCACTTTATCTCACCTTATCTCACTTTATCTCACCTTATCTCACTTTATCTCATTTGCTCTCACTTTCTCACCTTATCTCACTTTATCTCACCTAATATCACTTCATCTCACCTTATCTCACTTTATCTCATTTTATCTCACTATCTCACTATCTCACCTTACCTTATCTCAGTATCTCACTATCTCACCTTATCTCACCTTATCTCACCTTATCTCACTATCTCACTTTATCTCACTATCTCACTTTATCTCACCTTATCTCACTATCTCACTTTATCTCACTTTATCTCACTATCTCACTTTATCTCACTATCTCACTTTATCTCACTTTATCTCACTATCTCACTTTATCTCACCATATCTCACTTTATCTCACTTTATCTCACCATATCTCACTTTATCTCACTATCTCACTTTATCTCACCATATCTCACTTTATCTCACTTTATCTCACTTTATCTCACTTTATCTCACTATCTCACTTTATCTCACTTTATCTCACTATCTCACTTTATCTCACTATCTCACTTTATCTCACCTTATCTCACTTTATCTCACTTTATCTCACTTTATCTCACTTTATCTCACTTTATCTCACTTTATCTCACTATCTCACTTTATCTCACTTTATCTCACTTTATCTCACCTTATCTCACTTTATCTCACTTTATCTCACCTTATCTCACTTTATCTCACTTTATCTCACTTTATCTCACCTTATCTCACTTTATCTCACTTTATCTCACCTTATCTCACTTTATCTCACCTTATCTCACTTCATCTCACCTAAATCAGCTTATTAATTTATTTTGGTGCTGAGACGAACTACATATTTCAATAAGGAACTTGAGTGATTGCATTTATTTGTTGGTGTTGATAAGAGTGTATGTGAGTGAGGTGGAGGAGGGGAGAGGGAGGTGGAGGCCAAGGATGAGATGGAGGGATAGAGTGGAGAGGTACTGTATATGAGAGAGGGGGGTGTGAGCTGGGAGCAGGGCAGTGAAATGACGGGGGACAGGGCGACATGGAGGCGATTTGTTTGTGACCAGCCCTTACGGGATTAAGGCGTCTGGCAATTGATAGATAGATAGATGAGAGATTCATATACACTATTTTCAACCCATTACTTTAACTTACAGTACAAAGGAACACTAAAGCTGGTGCAGAATACAAACCTAACTAACCATATACCCACACTAACCTAACTCTGTTATCTGTAACCTCTGCCATGTAGGAACTGACAAGAGATCGAGCTGGGTGGATGAATGTTGTGAGGAGAAGTGCATGATCAGAGATTTTGGCACCCCTTTTTAACGTGGCAGCGTCCGGATTGACTCAGTTGGTTACGTTTATGTGAAGCTACAGAATGTGGTGAATGTTTTTGGCGTATCCGATAGAGCCAGGATTCTGGGGGCTCGAATGATGAGTGAATGGAAGCGTGGCGCATTGGATTGAGCAAATTTGGGCTGTCTGGACATTGCTACTCCTCACCCTTCCCTAGGGTGGGAAAGAAGGTCCGGATGATGATGATGATGATGATGATACTCTTCTTATACTTCATAATATTACACTTACCTGGCCTCAAATATAGGGATAAAGTACTGCTATACCCAACAAAGCACAGTACCAGGACTCATTACCTTACCATCACTACAGCCGCTAAATCAATTATACATTTTAACTACAAGTGAAATACCTCGAGAAGCGCTTCATTAGGAAAAAGTAACGAAGGCAGAGAGGAAGGAAGTGAGAGAGGAGGGAGTGAGTTGGGGGGAGGGCAGTCAAATGGCGGGTGGCAGAGCGACTTGGAGGCGTTTTGTCTGCGGCCACCCTTTGGGGGATTAGGGCGTCGGGCTATAGATAGATAGATAGATAGGTAGACTTTTCATAGGCAAGACTGACACACAATGATATTGTTGGGTTAGAGACAGGCTTATTGGTTTCCACACAAATACGGTAACAACAACAACAACAACAACACACACACACACACACACACACACACACACACACACACACACACACACACACACACACACACACACACACACACACACACACACACACACACACACACACACACACACACACACACACACACACTTTCAAACAGTTGCCGTTTCTAAAATCTATTGAGGAAGTCCACAGGTAGTCTGAAATAAACTAGGAAGCACAATCAGTTCTGCCACCGTCAATATTATGCACCACGCCGCCGCCGCCTCACCATCACAGAAGCTTTGTTTACTCGTGTTCGCTGACAGAAATGCTCGGTCTTGTTAAAATTTTCTGAACAGCCCTGTATTTTTCCAGTATTTTAGCCTGCCACGGAATATTTTATCCCTGAACTATACCGTGTCTACTACCTGAAAAAAACAGGTGTGGTATTTATGAATGTTTTAAGTTTGTTACAAGAAACACATTGAGAAACACATTGAGGTGGTTTGGTCATGTGGAGCGGATGGAGAGTGGGAGACTGACAAGGAGAGTGTATGTGAGTGAGGTGGAAGGGGGGAGAGGAAGGAGGAGGCCAAGGATGAGATGGAGGGATGGAGTGGAGAGGCATATGGGAGAGGGAGGTGTTAGCTAGGAGCAGGGCAATGAAATGGCGGGGGACAGGGAGACATGGACGCGCTTTGTTTGTGGCCACCCCTTACGGGATAAAGGCGTCTGCCAATAGATAGATAGATCGATAGACAGATAGATAGATAGACGAAAAATAGCAACGTCAGATGCTCACGTTCGTCAATATAGTTTTTTTTTTTTTTATATATAGTACGTTCTGTGAGAGCACTTTGTAACTTAGACGAGATGGGTGAGATACAGGCTTCATAAAACTCATGGATTACGCCTTTCCTCTCTCTCTCTCTCTCTCTCTCTCTCTCTCTCTCTCTAAGATTTAAAAAATCGTCTGGCGTAAGAATAAGCTAAAAAAATGACAACGTGATTGCAAGAGGTTGAGCTGAGTGGGTGGCGTCTGTGTCCCTTGTTCGTATAGACGTGGCTTCGATCCCAGCCATAGACCAGCGTTTTGCCTCGTCATTGTGAAGAATGTGAAGCGCAGGAGGGTAAACAAACACACACACACACACACACACACACACACACACACACACACACACACACACACACACACACACACACACACACACACACACACACACACACACCTTCCTCCCCTGGGAACAGAAATAGATAGAGATAGGACGGAGAGAAAAGGATGGGGGAGAGGAGGGGGAGGGGAAGAGAAGGGAGGAAGGGAGGGGAGAGGGTGAGGGAGGGAGAAAGAGAGGAAGGGAGAGAGGGACTCTCTCTCTCTCTCTCTCTCTCAACCAATCCCGGTGTTTTTTCCACGCATCGCATCGCTGTATTTGGTCTGGAAATTTTCAAAGCAGTGGCCATTTTTGAGTACCTGATTTTGATATAGGATTTATAAGTTGGTCTTCAAAACTGTAGGATTAATGTTGTTGATGTGGACCCAGGCTCATGTGAACGTGCACACGGTGGACTGCAGGCTTGTGTTAGATCAGCCTGTTCAGCAAGGGAGATAGGGAGGAAGTTGAGGGAGGTTTGTATAACTGGTCGGGTTGTCCCCCTCATAACACTATCGCTGGGTCCTATACACAAGGGTTGTGGTGGCCATGTGGGTGTGGTGCAAAGCGTTAACAGACATAGCTTGGGATGGGTTGGCCGTGTGCAGAGGATGGAGGGTGAGAGACTGGCCAGAAGAGTGTATGTGGGTGAGGTGGAGGGGGAGAGGAGCAGGGAGAGACCAAGAATGAGATGGAGGGATGGAGTGCAGAGGATGGAGAATGAGAGACTGACCAGAAGAGTGTATGTGAGTGAGGAGGAGGGGGAGACCAAGGATGTGATGGAGGGATGGAGTGGAGAAAATGGAGAATGAGAGAGAGACCAGAGAAGTGTATGTGAGGTGGAGGAGGTGAACAAGGATGAGATGAAGGGATGGAGAATAACAGACTTGCTAGAAGAATGTATGTGAGTGAAGTGAAGGTGGAAAGCAAGGATGAGATGGAGGGAATTAGTGCCGAGATATGAGAGAGGAGGGTGTGAGTTGGACGGAGGGCAGGCATAAGGTAGGGTGACATGGAGGCGATTTGTTTGAGGTCCCCCCTTACAGGATTAGGCGATGAATATAGGAAAGATAAAAGCAAGTTCCATATTGTTTTATCCAGAGATTTACTTAGACAAACCTCCCAGGCCTTGATGTTAAGGAAACTTGCTTATTCTCTCTCTCTCTCTCTCTCTCTCTCTCTCTCTCTCTCTCTCTCTCTCTCTCTCTCTCTCTCTCTCTCTCTCTCTCTCTCTCTATTTGTTTGGGAGCCGCTACATTCAACCCTCCCTACTCTAACTTGGCCTAAAATTACCACCTCACCATCATGATCACTACGTCGCCACACTAGATTGCCATTAGAATATGACGCTAGTCACGAAGAAGTGCACTGGGGAGGAGGTAGAGCCGCAGTACTGCCTGTTTCTGCCACTGAGCTACGTCATATGAACTGAAAACGAACGAAAAACTGTGACAAGGTAGGATGAAGTGCGCATAGTAAGTGAAATCTGAAGAGCGACATCCTAAGACTTTTCTGCCCTCTCCCCCCCCTCCCTCTCTCTCTCTCTCTCTCTCATCTACCTTTTTGTATATCAGTCCAGCCTTCCATCAGTCTATGTATCCATCCATCTATCTATCTTTATCTATGTATATCTATCTATCTATCTAACTATCCATCTATGTATGTATGTATGTATATATCCATCTGTCTATCTATCTTCATATATCTATCTATCTATCTATTTATCTATCTATCTATCTGTCCAGTCTACCTCTGGCTTTATAATTATCTATCAGCCTATATATCTATTGCCCTAGCTTACACACACACACACACACACACACACACACACACACACACACACACACACACACACACACACACACACACACACACACACACACATCTTTCAAGTACATTTTTCCTTATTCCTCTGTTTATCTATTTTCTATTTTTCAGAAATACTCTTGTGAGGGTCGACGCTGTCCTCGACTCCAGGCGAGGCAAGGAGGAGGAGGAGGAGGAGGAGGAGGAGGAGGAGGAGGAGGAGGAGGAGGTGGGAGAGGAGGAGGAGGAGGAGGAGGAGGTGGGAGAGGAGAAGGAGGAGGAGGAGGAGGAGGTGGAAGAGGAGAAGGAGGAGGAGGAGGTGGAGGAGGAGGAGGAGGAGGTGGAGGAGGAGGAGGAGGTGGAGGAGGAGGAAGATGGAGGTGGGTTATTGTACAGGGGGGTGGAAAAGTTAGTGTGGTATCGCTGGTGCTGCTCACACTGTTATTGTTATTACCTCCGCCAAGGAGGTTATGTTTTACCCCGCGTTGGTTGGCTTGTCTGTCTGTCTGTCGGTCTGTCTGTCTGTCTGTCTGTCAGCAGGATTACTCAAAGGTTATGAACGGATTCCGATTAAATGTTGTGGCAGGCTGGGTCAGGGGCCAAGGAATGATGGCAGGCTGGGTCAGGGGCCAAGGAATGATGGCAGGCTGGGTCACGGGCCAAGGAATGATGGCAGGCTGGGTCACGGGCCAAGAAATGATGGCAGGCTGGGCCATGGGCCAAGGAATGATGGCAGGCTGGGTCATGGGCCAAGGAATGATGGCAGGCTGGGTCATGGGCCAAGGAATGATGGCAGGCTGGGTCATGGGCCAAGGAGTAAATGAATAAATTTTTGGCCGGATCCAAATCCGGATCCGGATACGAATCCATTTTAATGACAACGGCATAGCGGAGGTATGCACTCCCCGAGGGCTTTGTGGTTGTTGTTGGTATTATTATTATTATTATTATTATTATTATTATTGCTATTACTATTATTATTATTATTATTATTAGCATTGCTATTACTGTTATTGCTATTATTATAAATATCTGTATTGTTATTTTGTTATCAGGCAGTCATTTCTAGCCAAGAAAAACTGCCGTATGGTTCAGGCAGCTTCCTAACACCTTTTCCTGTGCGATTTATATTCTTTATTACGCGGCAGCTACGGACATAAATCATGACCCACTTCATTTTCACGGCCTTTAACTTGGCCTAAATTATTTTAACCCCGGAATACGATGCTAATCACGAAGAAGTGCAGGGGAGCAGAAAAAGCTGGAAGTGGACGAATGTCTGCGCCGAATTAGGGTGAAAAGAACGACGGAAATGAAACGGTGAACGATGGTATATGAAACCTGGTCTTTTGGCCTTAATTGGTCACAGATTTTCGTCCTTTTGCAGCTTATTTCACGCAGCTCAGAGCCAGAAAGACACGATACCAAGGCTCTTCATCCTAGCCTTAGCACTTCTTCGTGACAAGCATTTTAAGCCGATTTGGAGTAAAAAAAGTGAGGTGTTCGGAGCCAATTTTTTCTCAATATTGTGGATGATTTTCAAAAGTGTTCGACGGAATACTGGAGCGAGAATGGTGTTCTGAAATGTAAATTATTATTATTATTATTATTATTATTATTATTATTATTATTATATTATTATTATTATTATTATTATTATTATTATTATGATTATCACTTTTATCACCGTCATCATCATCATCATCATCATCATCATCATCATCATCGTCATCGTCATCATCATCATCATCATTTATTATTATTATTATTATTATTATTATTATTATTATTATTATTATTTTATTATTATTATTATTATTATTATATTATTATTATTATTATTCCATCCATCCATCATCCAATCCAACGTTGCCCCATGAGAAGCATAGGACCCCGGGGCTAGGCAAGTTGGTCCTGACATTCAAGATGAGAGTGACCAGCCTCACTCATCCCTGAGTGGCATTACGTGAGCAGTAATGCCCAACCACCCATTGGATATTATTATTATTATTATTATTATTATTATTATTATTATTCTTATGTCATTATCGTGGCATAAGTTTATTGAGTGTGGTAAGGAAGGTATATGGAAGAATTATTATAGAGAAAGTAAGAGAGATATCAGAAGTCCTAGCGAGTGATGAAGAGGGTGGCTTTAGGAGTGGCAGAGGATGTGTGGATCAAGTATTTGCAGTGAGACAGATAGCAGAGAAGGCTTGTGAGAAGGACCATAAGGTGTTTATGGCATTCATGGATCTGGAAAAGCATACGACAAAGTAGAGAGAGTGGGATTGTGGAAAGTTTTGCGCATGTATGGTGTAGAGGGTAAGCTGCTAGGTACTGTCAAGAGTTTTTATGATGGTAGCGACGCATGTGTAAGGGTAAATGGGCATTTGAGTGAATGGTTCACGATCGGTGTGGGTGTGCGACAAGGTGTTGTGATGTCCCCATGGTTGTTCAATATATATTTATGGATGGGGTGATGAGAGAAGTAAAAACACGAGTAATGGAGAGAGGGATGGCGTTGGTAATGAATGGTGATAGATGGAATATCTCAAATTTGTTGTATGCTGATGATGCAGTACTGCTTGCAAGTACCGGACAAGAACTTGGTAGGCTAGTGCAGAGTTTCGCTGATGTCTGTGAGTGTCGTGCCTTGACTGTAAATGTAGAAAAGAGTAAAGTGATGGTTATTGAGAGAGAAGGTGACTCCCAGTGTGATGTCACGGTAAATGAAGAGAGACTGGAATTGGTGAGAGAGTTCAAATACTTGGGTACAGTGATAGAAAAGAGAGGAAAATGTGGAAAAGAAGTTGAAAGTAGAGTGACACAAGGCAGAAAAGTAGGTGGTGCAATGAAGGTCTTGATAAGAAACGGAGGCTTGAGTGTTGCAGCAGCACGAGGCTTACATGAGGGAGTGTTAGTGCCAACTTTAACATATGGGAGTGAGACTATGGTGTGACATGAAAATGAGAAGTCAAGAGTAAGAGCAGTGGAGATGGGACTGCTGAGGAATATATGTGGAGTACAGAGGGTGGATAGGATACGAAATAATGTGATTCGTGAAAGGTGTGAAGTGAGGAAGTCGGTGGACACTAGAATCGAAGAGAGTGTCCTGAAATGGTCTGGTCATGTGGAAAGAATGGATAACAATATAGTGGTGAAAGAAGTATAGGCTACCTGAGTGAATGTGAAGGAGGGAGGAGGCTAGGTAGGCCAAGAAGAAGGTTGAGAGATATGGTGGATTAGTGTTTGAGGAAGAGAGGCTTGGAAGTCGGTGAGGCTAGGGAACTGACAAGAGATCGAGCTGGCTGGATGAATGTTGTGAGGAGAAGTGCATGATCAGGGATTTTGGCACCCTTTGTGAGCATGGCAGCGTCCGGATTGACTCAGTCGGATTCGTTTGTGTGAAGCTGCAGAATGTGGTGAATGTTCTTGGCGTATCCGGTAGAGCCAGGATTCTGTGGGCTTGAATGATGAGTGAATGGAAGTGTGGCCTATTTGCTTTGGGCAAGTTTGTGCTGTCTGGACAACGCTACTCCTCACCCTGCCCTTGGGTGGGAAAGGAGGTCCGCATGACGATGATGATGATGATGATGATGATGGTGATTATTATTATTATTATCAAGGCATGGTAAAGCATGAGGTGTTTGTAGTAATATTTTCTGTATTTCTGTATCTTTATTCTCTATCTTTATTCACGATCGTTGTTTTCTGTCTATATTTATCTTTATTCTGTCTTTATCTTGTATCTTTATTCTCTCTCTCTATTCATTATCCTTATTCTGTATATTTTTTTCTATCTTTTTCCTCTATGTTTATTCACTACCTTTATTCTCTCTCTTTATTCACTATCTTTATTCAGTATCTTTTCTTTATCTTTATTCATTACCGGTATCTTTATTCTGCATCTTTATTCTCTGTCTTTATTCTTTATCTTTATTCATTGACTTTATTCTGTATGTTTATATTCTCTGTCTTTATTCACCATTTTTATTCTGTCTTTATTCTGTATCTAAATGCTCTCTCATTATTCTTTATCTGTATTCACTATCTTTATACACTATCTTTATTCACTATCTTTGTTCTCTATCTTTATTCACTATATTCACTATCTTTATACATTATCTTTATTCACTATCTTTATTCACTCTCTTTATACACTATCTTTATTCACTATCTTTATTCACTGTCTTTATTCTCTATCTTTATACACTGTCTTTATTCTCTATCTTTATTCACTATCTTTATTCACTATCTTTATTCACTATCTTTATTCACTATCTTTATACACTATCTTTATACACTATCTTTATTCACTATCTTTATACACTATCTTTATTCACTGTCTTTATTCACTATCTTTATTCACTGTCTTTATTCACTGTCTTTATACACTATCTTTATTCACTGTCTTTATTCTTTATCTCTATTCACTATCTTTATTCACTGTCTTTATTCTCTATCTTTATTCACTATATTCACTATCTTTATACACTATCTTTATTCACTATCTTTATTCACTGTCTTTATTCACTGTCTTTATTCTCTATCTTTATTCACTATCTTTATACACTATCTTTACGCAGTATCTTTATTCATTATCTTTATTCTGTATCTTTATTCTCTGTCTTTATTCACTATCTTAATTCTCCATCTGTATTCACTATCTTTATTCACTATCTTTATTATGTATCTTTATTCTGTACCTTGATTCTGTATCTTCATCCTCTTTTTCTGTATCGTGTGTGTGTGTGTGTGTGTGTGTGTGTGTGTGTGTGTGTGTGTGTGTGTGTGTGTGTGTGTGTGTGTGTGTGTGTGTGTGTGAGAGAGAGAGAGAGAGAGAGAGAGAGAGAGAGACTGGTTGTGCATGTATGTATACAAGTGTGTGTGTGTGTGTGTGTGTGTGTGTGTGTGTGTGTGTGTGTGTGTGTGTGTGTGTTTGTGTGTGTGTGTGTGTGTGTGTGTGTGTGTGTGTGTGCGCGCGCGTGTGTGTGTGTGTGTGTGTGTGTGTGTGTGTGTGTGTGTGTGTGTGTGTGTGTGTGTGTATGAGAGAGAGAGAGAGAGAGAGAGAGAGAGAGAGAGAGAGAGAGAGAGAGAGAGAGACTGGTTGTGCGTGTATGTATACAAGTGTGTGTGTGTGTGTGTGTGTGTGTGTGTGTGTGTGTGTGTGTGTGAGAGAGAGAGAACACTTGGGTTATTCATTGTATCTCTACATTCATCACTCACTTGGTCACCCAAACCAGTGAATGATTAGTGAGTGGCTTTCCAGGGCGGAGTTGCTATCTATTTATCTATCTATCCATCTATCAATCTATCTATCTATCTATGTGTCTGTCTATCTATATATATCTGTCTTTCCCTATCTACCTATCTATCTACATGTTCATCTATCAGTCTGTCTATCTGTCTCTCTGGCTATACCTACATAAATCTATCCATCTAGCTCTATCTACCTTTTTCTGTCTATCCATCTGTCTATCTATATATCTACCTACCTACCTATACAGTATATATATCTACGTATCTCTCTATCTATCTATCTATCTATCTACCTATCTGTCTATCTATCTGTGGTCTAGAGTGTGCCCTTATAAACGAGAAGGACACTTATTAATTCACAAAGTTTTAATTACTCCCTCATGGCTTGTATTACCCACACCTGGAGATGGAGGAGGAGGACGAGCAGCAGCAGGAGGAAGAAGGGCAGGAAGAGGAGGAGGAGGAGGAGGAGGAGGAGGAAGAAGAAGAAGAGGGGCATTAAGAGGAGGAGGAGGAGGAGGAAGAATAAGAAGAAGGGCATTAAGAGGAGGAGGAGGAGGAGGAAGAATAAGAAGAAGGGCATTAAGAGGAGGAGGAGGAGGAGGAAGAATAAGAAGAAGGGCATTAAGAGGAGGAGGAGGAGGAGGAAGAATAAGAAGAAGGGCATTAAGAGGAGGAGGAGGAGGAGGAGGAGGAAGAATAAGAAGAAGGGCATTAAGAGGAGGAGGAGGAGGAGGAGGAGGAAGAATAAGAAGAAGGGCATTAAGAGGAGGAGGAGGAGGAAGGAAAAAAAGTATGGAAAATGTGTGAAAAATATGATGAATAAAAATTAAAGAAGAGAGAGAGAGAGAGAGAGAGAGAGAGAGTGGGGGGGAGAGAGAGAGGTAAGCTTAAAGGTCAAGGTCACAAGAAGGGTCAAAGGTCAGATGAAGCAGTTTTGATCTGATATGAGCCACAGTGGAAGGGTTGGGGGTCAGCCAAGAATGAAGTGGCATCAAATCTGAGAGTAATCTGTTTAAGGTCAAGGTCACAGGTCAGGTTAAATATTCAGAGAGAGAGAGAGAGAGAGAGAGAGATGGTGCGCGCTCTGAACGCCCCTTCTTGTGTCTTGTCACTTATATACTTATGCACTTATAAACTTATCTTATACACTTATCTTATATACTTATACACTATACACTTATACACTTATTCACTTATCTTATACACTTACACACTTGTCTTATATACATTTACACATACACTTATCTTTTACACTTATGCACTTATATACTTTTACACTTATTCACTTATTTCATATACTTAAACACTTATACACTTATCTTATACACTTATACACTTAAATACTTATACACTTATACACTTATCTTGTATAATCTTACACTTATTTACTTATCTTATACACTTATACACTTAAATACTTATACACTTATCTTGTATAATCTTACACTTATACACTTATCTTATACACTTATACACTTAATTTATACACTTATACACTTATCTTATACACTTATCTTATACACTTATACACTTATTTTATACAATAATACACTTATCTTATACAGTTATACACTTATTTTTTACACTTATACACTAATCTTATACATTTACCTTATACACATTCACTTATCTTTTACTCTTATACACTTATCTAATACACTTATACACGAACACTTACTCAGGAAAGCACTACACTGTCTAACACCACAAGTGCAGATAAATATTAATGACTTAAATCTGATAATTGATAATGCATGATGCTGTATTCTTTAGTATTCTGTCTGTCTATCTGTCTGTCAGTGAATCTGTCTATCTATCTGTCTGTCTATCTGTCTGTCAGTGAATCTATCTATCTATCTGTGTGTCTATATGTGTGTCTGTCTGTCTGTTCGTCAGTCAGTCTGTCTGTCTACCTATCTGTCTATGTCTGTCTATTCGTCTGTTAGTCATTCTGTCTATCTAACTTTCTGTCTATCCATTTACCTGTCTACCTAATTATATACCTACCTACCTACCTGTCTGCACGTCTGTGGTATTACCTCCGCCAACGATGTTGAGGTGTTTATTTATTCACCTGTATTTGTCTGTTTGTTTGTTTGTCCACACGATGTCTCCAAAAGTTCTCGATGAATTTCAGTAAAATTTTGTGGAAGGGTTGACCATGGGTCAAGGAACAAATGATTAAATTTAGGGGCGGATCCGGATCCTATGTATTCCACACAGTATCTCCACGGATCCGGATCCTATGTATTCCACACAGTACCTCCACGGATCCGGATCCTATGTATTCCAACAGTATCTCCACGGATCCGGATCCTATGTATTCCACACGGTATCTCCACGGATCCGGATCCTATGTATTCCACACAGTATCTCCACGGATCCGGATCCTATGTATTCCACACAGTATCTCCACGGATCCGGATCCTATGTATTCCACACAGTATCTCCACGGATCCGGATCCTATGTATTCCACACAGTATCTCCACGGATCCGGATCCTATGTATTCCACACGGTATCTCCACGGATCCGGATCCTATGTATTCCACACAGTATCTCCACGGATCCGGATCCTATGTATTCCACACGGTATCTCCACGGATCCGGATCCTATGTATTCCACACAGTATCTCCACGGATCCGGATCCTATGTATTCCACACAGTATCTCCACGGATCCGGATCCTATGTATTCCACACGGTATCTCCACGGATCCGGATCCTATGTATTCCACACAGTATCTCCACGGATCCGGATCCTATGTATTCCACACAGTATCTCCACGGATCCGGATCCTATGTATTCCACACGGTATCTCCACGGATCCGTATCCTATGTATTCCACACAGTATCTCCACGGATCCGGATCCTATGTATTCCACACAGTATCTCCACGGATCCGGATCCTATGTATTCCACACGGTATCTCCACGGATCCGGATCCTATGTATTCCACACAGTATCTCCACGGATCCGGATCCTATGTATTCCACACGGTATCTCCACGGATCCGGATCCTATGTATTCCACACAGTATCTCCACGGATCCGGATCCTATGTATTCCACACAGTATCTCCACGGATCCGGATCCTATGTATTCCACACAGTATCTCCACGGATCCGGATCCTATGTATTCCACACGGTATCTCCACGGATCCGGATCCTATGTATTCCACACAGTATCTCCACGGATCCGGATCCTATGTATTCCACACAGTATCTCCACGGATCCGGATCCTATGTATTCCACACAGTATCTCCACGGATCCGGATCCTATGTATTCCACACAGTATCTCCACGGATCCGGATCCGTCCTTTATAATGACATTGGCGGGGGTATGCGCTCTCTGAGTGCTTTCTAGTCATCTATGTGTCTACTTATTGACTTATTTATCTTGTTTTAATTCAGCCAGTCAGTGTCTATCTATCTATCTATCTGTGTATGCATACATACAGACATACATAAAAGCGCACACACAGACACAGACATCCGCACACACACACACACACACACACACACACACACACACACACACACACACACACAGACACAGACATCCGCACACAGGCACTCACACACACACACACACGCACACACACATGCACACAAACATATACACATTTATACACACACACACACACACACACACACACACACACACACACACGGACGCTAATAACAGGCATCCATAAAACAGACATACATACAGCACATTCTCTCTCTCTCTCTCTCTCTCTCTCTCTCTCTCTCTCTCTCTCTCTCTCTCTCTCATTTTCATTCCTTGCCTCCCTTTTTCGCTCTTGATCATGGTGTCACTGCCCTGAGAGAGAGAGAGAGAGAGAGAGAGAGTTTCCTCCGTCTCACTACTAGGCCTGTGACTGGCGTGAGTTGAAGCGTAAGGGAAGAAAAAGAGAACGAGGGAGAGGGAAGGAAAAAGGGGAGAGAGACAGTGAGAAATGAGGAAGTTGGGGAAGAAGAAAGGAAGGAATGAAGGAAGAATTGAAAACTGAGGTGGATGGAGGGAAGGAGGAAGGACAAAACTTCAGTCGGTATTGTTGTCATTATTACCTGCCATGATAGCGAAGCTGGTATTGTTTTCAGTTTGTCTGTTTGTCTGTCTGTGTCTGTTACCACCATAACTTCTCAACCGCTCAAGATATCATCACAAAATTTTACAGGCGTGTAGTAGGGAAAAAAAATGCGATCACGAGTTTAAAATTGGCGAAAGTAGGTCACAGTCTGTATGTCTGTTACCACGATAACTTCGCAACCGCTCAAGATATCATCACAAAATTTTACAGGTGTGTAGTAAGGATGAAAATCTCGGTCGAGTTCGATATTGGTGGAAGTAGGTCAAGATCAAGGTCTTATTCCGAGCCGCGCTAGATATGTACAAGTGCTCGTGGGCCCTTCGGGCCCCTTGCACTTGCTCCTGCAGAGGGCTCTCGCGCTGCGCACTCGTTTCCTTGTGCTTCTCACTCGTTTCCTCGCACTTCTCGTGTGTGTTGCGATCATTTCAGGTAATCCGAGTCACGTTTATGTGCTGTTCTAGTCTAACGTTGTCACTATCGGCCGTCATGGCGACATCGAAGGGCCTGTGATGGTCCGTTTATGTGCTGGTCTAGTGTAACGTTGTCACTTGGATTTTTTGCAGCTAAACAATTGATCGTGTTATTTGCAGCTTCGGGAATGGAACCCAAGTTGTCCGAACGCAAGTTCGAAATACACACACAGACACGGCTACTGCTATAGTATATTTTAGTTGTAGCCATGGGCAAAAAATTCTATGGAGATCCTATACCGGGCGCCGGGAGCGGCGTTTTTTGGTCAAAATGTGATCGCTCATTAAATATAGTAAAAGTTCTTCAATCGTGATGGGACGAAGTTTTTTCACATCAGCCAATTTTTTGCAATTTTTGTGCCAATTTTGGTGCGATTTGAATGTGTAGTTTCGGCTGCCCAAAATACACACACACACACACTCACACACACACACACACACACACACACACACACACACACACACACACACACACACACACACACGGCTAGTGCTATAATATATTAGACTGGCTCTTGGCTGGTGTGATTCCCTTGGGGGGCCTCTACAGTAGTCTCTAGTGTTGTTTGAGAATTGTAGTATTTTGAGACACAAGCTTTGAAAATAGATATATTGCTTGGAAGAAAAGCAGATAGATAGAAAAACAGATAGATAAGTACAGTAATTGGATATATAGATGGATATATAGATTAGTAAATGGATAGGTATGTAGGTAGATAGATAGATAGATAGATAGATAATTAGATAAGTGATCGAATATAAATATAGATGCCTAGATAGGAAGATAGATAAATAGGTAGATAAATTAATGGCTAAACAGTCATCCATAGTAGATAGATAGGCAGATAAGTAAATAGATAGAAGGTAAATATAGACAGGTAAATATATAGCTAGGTAGATAAGTAAATAGATAGGCAAATAGATGGGTATGCAGATAGATAGACTGATTGACGAACAGACAGACACATAGGTAGATAGGAAAACTGACTGACTGCCGGATTGATAGATAGATAGACAGATAGATAAACTTTTTTTTTTTAATGCGAGGAAGAAGGAACCAAAGGCCATGAGCCCGCAGTAAACAGTTCCCTCCAAGAGAAAAACAAAATACAATATAGAGCCAAATTCAAGATCCGATCATTTTGAGATGCCTGGACACACTGCGTTTGAAAGACTGGAGATCATAGGCAGCAGGAAATACAGACAGAGGGAGACAGTTCCAGAGCTGACCTGTTGCATAAATGAAAGACTGGGAGTAACGGTTAACTCTTGCATTAGAGAGTTGGACAGAAAAAGGATGAGAGTTTGCTGCCAGACGGGTGCTACGCGCCCGTCGTAGAGGTGGAGGAATGCAAGCAGACAGTTCAGAGGAGCAGTGACCATTAAAGTAGCGATAGAAAAGAGATAAAGATGCAACAGTGCAGCGAAGAGACAGAGGTTGAAGGGAATCAGTAAGAGGAGGAGAGTTAATGAGACGAAAAACCTTTGACTCCACCCTATTGAGAAGAGCTGTATGTGGGGAGCCTCCCCACACATGAGAGTTGTACTCCACACAGGGGCGGATAAAACCCCTGTATAGAGTCAACAATTGCGCAGGGGTAAAGAAAGAGCGGAGTCGGCTTAGCACACGCAATCTCTTGGAAGCAGATTTTACAAGAGATGTAATATGATCTTTCCAAGATAAGTCCCGAGTAAATGAAACCCCAAGCATGTTCAAGGATGATGCAGGATTAAGCTGAATATTATTAAACATTAGTGGGTATACCTGTGGAAGATTTTGTCGGGTTGATAGGTGTAAGAACTGAGCCTTAGATGCATTAAAGACAACCATATTATTTTTACCCCAGTCAGAGATACGAGCCAAGTCAGACATTAGGTGTGCCATAGCCTCATCCCTTGTTTGTTGAAGTAACTGTTGAGATGGGCGTTGCGGGAACCGAATGGAAAGGTGAAGGGTGGAGTCATCAGCGTATGAGTGGATAGGGTTAGATGTACAGCTTAGAAGATCATTGATGAATAAAAGGAAGAGAGTTGGTGATAGGACAGAGCCCTGAGGAACACCACTGTTGATAGATCCAGGAGAAGAACGATGACCGTCTACAACAGCGGCTATAGAACCACCAGAAAGGAAGCTAGCGATGAAGGCACAGATAGAAGGATAGAAACCGTAGGAGGGCAGTTTGGAAATTAAAGATTTATGCCAGACTCGATCGAAAGCCTTTGAGAAGTCAAGTGCAATGGCAAAGCTTTCGCCAAAGTCCCGAAAGGAGGATGACCAGGAGTCTGAAAGGTAGGTGAGAAGATCGCCAGTGGAGCGTCCCTGACGGAACCCATACTGACGATCGGAAAGAAGGTTGTGATAGGAAAGATGCCTTAAAATTTTTCAATTAAGAATTGACTCGAAAACTTTTGAAATACAGGACGTTAAAGCAATTGGACGATAGTTGGAGGGTTGGGAGTGGTCACCCTTCTTTGGGACTGGCTGAATGAGAGCAAACTTCCAGCAAGAAGGAAAGGTACAAGTTGACAGACAAAGACGAAAGAGTTTGCCTAGGCAGGGTGTAAGCACAGAAGCACAGTTCTTGAGAACAACAGGAGGGACCCCATCAGGCCCATATGCCTTGTTAGTACTGAGGCCAGTGATGGCAGAAAAATACATCAACTGAAGAAATTTTAATGTCAGCCATGAGGAAGTCAGAGGGGGAAGTGATGGAGGAACAGCACCGGAATGCGTCTAAGGTAGAATTGGAGGAGAAAGTTCTGTGCGAAGAGATCTGCTTTATCAGTAGAAGAAATAGCTACAGAACCATCAGAGTAGAAAAAGAGGAGGGAAGGATGATGAGGTAAAGTTGTTAGAAAGATTTTTGGCAAGATGCCAGAAGGAGCGGGAAGAATTCGAGTTGGAGAGTTGAGAGCATTTAGTATGGATGAAATTATTTTTAGTAGAGCGAAGAACAGACTTAGCACGATTCCGGGCAGAAACGTAAAGATGATGTGATTCAGGGGTGGGTTGGCTCCGGTACCTTTTGTAGGCCCTCTCCTTGTTGCGGACAGCATTAGAACAAGCGTGATTAAACCAAGGCTTTCTTGCGTTAGTCAAAGGATATGAGAAAGGAATGTATGCTTCCATGCCCGAGAGAATAACCTCCGTAATGCGCAAGGCACACGCAGATGGCTCACGGCCATGGATGCAATAATCATTCCAGGGAAAATCAAAGAAGTACTGCCTGAGGGCCTCCCAGTCTGCGGCTCCAAAATGCCACAGACGACGTTTCCCTGGAGGGTCCACAGGCCGTACCGGAGTGATAGGACAGGTTAAGGTAATAAGATTGTGATCAAAGGAGCCCAACGGAGAGAAAAGATTAACAGAGTAAGCAGAAGGATTAGTTGTGAGGAAGAGGTCAAGTATGTTGGAGCTCTCTCCAAGGCGGTCAGGGATACGGGTAGGGTGCTGTACAAGCTGCTCTAGGTCATTAAGGATTGAAAAGATGTAGGCTTGTTCACCAGGTGGATCCATGAAAGGAGAGGAGAGCCAAAGGTGGTGGTGAACATTGAAATCTCCAAGAATGGAGATTTCAGAGAAAGGAGAAATGGAGAGAATGTGTTCCATCGTAGAAGTAAGATAGTCGAAGAATTTTTGATAGTCAGTAGAATTAGGGGATAAGTAAACAGCACAGATATATTTAGTCAGAGAATGACAGGAAAGCCGAAGCCAGAGTGTGGAGAATTCAGAAGAATCAAGTTCAGGAACACGAGAGCAAGATAAGTCGTTGCGTATATATACACAACAGCCACCTTTGGCTTTGAAATGAGTATAGAGAAAGTAGGAGGATACAGAAAAGGGTTTGCTGTCAGTTGCCTCAGACAGCTGAGTCTCCGTTAGAAACAGAAGGTGAGGTTTAGAGGAGGAGAGGTCGTGCTCAACAGAGCGAAAGTTAGAGGAAAGGCCGCGAATGTTGCAGAAATGAAGAAGAAGAGAGTCAGACAGTGGTTCCAGGCACCTTGAGTCGTCACCGGGAGAGGGGCAGATGGTGGGGGCATTTATGGTCCCCCCCCTGGGGACTCCGAGGCTTGATAAAACGACGCCATTTTTGGTAAATTTTGAATAGGAAGTGTAGTGTGTACTGTGCATGTAGTTTGGTGAAGATAGTTAGAGAAATTTGTACTGGAGAGTATGCTGGCCTACTCTCTGTGTAACTGAGACACTGAAAAAGTTCAGCAAAGGGGGATGGTCAGGAACTAGTCCTGAGGGCTGATGAAACGGGAGCTCCAGCACTCCCTGTCATCAGCTTTCCATCCACCTCGGGAGTACTGCCTTGCTCGACTGGTGCTACAGTCTACTCCTCATAACTAAGACTGATTGACGGACAGATCGATAGACATATAGGTAGATAGACTGACTGACTGCCGAATAGATAGATAGATAGGTAGATTAACTGATAAGGAGTATAATACCGTACTTCATCATATTCAATCAAGTGTATAAGTATATAAGTGTATAAGTATTTAATTTATAAGTGTATAAGATAAGTGTATAAGTGCATAAGATAAGTGTATAAGTGTATAAGATAAGTATGTTTATAAGTGTATAAGATAAGTGTATAAGCATGTACGTGTATAAGTGTATAAGATAAGTGTATAAGTGTATAAGATAAGTGTGTAAGTGTATAAGATAAGTGTATAAGCGTATGTGTATATGCGTATAAGGTAAGTGTATAAGTGTATAAGATAAGTATGTGTATAAGTGTATATGTGTATAAGTGTATAAGGTAAGTGTATGTGCATAAGATAAGCGTAGTATCAGATAAGTGTATAAGTGTATGAGATAAGAGTATAAGTGTATAAGACAACTGTATAAGTGTATAAGATAACTGTATAAGTGTATGATAACTGTATAAGTGTATAAGATAACTGTATAAGTGTGTAAGATAACTGTATAAATGTATAAGATAACTGTATAAGTGTATAAGATTAGTGAATAAGTGTATAAGGTAAGTGTGTAAGTGTATAAGATAAGTGTATAAGTGTAAAGATAAGTGTATAAGTGACAAGACACAAGAAGGGTTGTTCACAGAGCACACCACTCTCTCTCTCTCTCTCTCTCTCTCCCTCTGAATTACTGCAGTATATTGAGAGTTACCGGAAGTGAGTAATTCCTTTAGGGTAACGGAAGTAATCTAAGGCGTGGAGGGAAGGAGGGAGGTGGAGGAAGGGAGGGAGGGGCAGGAAAAAGAAAGGGAGGTAGGAAGTTTATAGGAAGGGAGAGAAAAGATGATGATGATGGTGATGATGGTAATGAAGATGATGATGGTGATGATGATGATGATGGTGATGGTAATGAAGATGATGATGGTGATGATGATGATGATGGTGATGGTGATGGTGATGGTCATGATGATGATGATGGTGATGATGGTAATGAAGATGATGATGATGATGATGATGATGATGATGATGATGGTGATGGTGATGGTCATGAAGATGATGATGGTGATGATTATGGTGGTGATGATAATAATGTTGGTGACAGAAACTGCAGTATAGATTTAAACGTTAGTAAAAGACTGGAGAAAGAGAGAGAGAGAGAGAGAGAGAGAGAGAGAGAATTATATCGCTCCTCTTTATCGACATTTTCCTCTCGTGTTAATAATAAGGAAGATATTATAAAAATTCTCATGGTTGATATTTATTATTTTTGGCTTTTAAATTCGAAATATATGATTTTTTTTTTAAAGTGTGTCCGTGTCCTTAATTACTCGTTCGAGGTGAGAGAGAGAGAGAGAGAGAGAGAGAGAGAGAGAGAGAGAGAGAGAGAGAGAGAGAGAGCCAAGGCATACAGAGGGATGAAGTTGTCAAGACTGGAGTTTGAGAGTGAAAAATGTGATGGGAGAAACGACATTCCCTCTCTCTCTCTCTCTCTCTCTAAGTAAGGAGAAAGGAGAGAGTGGTCAAAACACACACACACACACACACACACACACACACACACACACACACACACACACACACACACACACACACACACACACACACACACACACACACACACACACACACACACACACACACACACACACACACACACACACACAGAGTAGGGTTCAGACATGATACATGAGAGGGAGGGAGGAAAATGGGAAAGAGGAGGTGGGGGGGAAGGAGGAAGGGAGAGAGAAGAGGAGGAGGGAGAGAAGAAAAGTTCGGGAGGGAGGAAGAAGGGAGAGAGATAGGCAGGGAGGAAGAAAAGAGAGAGATAGGGAGGGAGAAATGGAGGGAGAAAAGGAGAAGGGAGGAAGGGAGGGAGAAGGGTAGGGGAAATGTCTGAAAATATAGATATTGAAAATCTGCTTGGAGAGAGAGAGAGAGAGAGAGAGAGAGAGAGAGTGCGTTGGGAAGACAAGCAAAAGGTGTCAAAAAAATCTAAGCAAAAAAAAACATTGGAAAAGTGAGCGAGAACGAGAAGTGCAGAAAGGTACACACACACACACACACACACACACACACACACACACACACACACACACACACACACACACACACACACACACGTTTATTCACCTCTCTCTCTCTCTGAATGCGAAAGAAAACAGATTACTTCGACGGTGTAAATATCAGGGTGTAAATATCAGGGTGTAAATAGGTCATTGGTGTAAATATAATGGTGTAAATAGGTCCATGGGGGAGGCAGTGGCTGAATCGGTAGAGAGGCGGCCTGCAGTCCTAATGGACCCATGTTCGAATCCCCGCTGGGGCAGAGAACAGTATAATGATTTGAATTTCCTAAAAAGCAGACTTTCCTGATCTACCAGATGACCCGCCGACATGTCGTAAAAATACCCCCGCTAATACCAATACACCAGTCCTGTATGAGACAGCCCTAGCATGTATTCAATATGGACGGTGGGTGTTAGCGCCGAAGTGGTGACATGTACAGGTGTAGGACTACTGGGCCTTGGGATATGTCAGTGCCTCCGGGAAATAGGCATTGAAGCCTTTGCCCAGAGTCGGACACGTAAAGAAAAAAATATGATGGTGTAAATAGGTCCATGGTATAAACATGGTGTAAATATCATGGTGTAAATATTGTGTAAATAGGTCCATGGTGTAAATATGGTGTAAATATCACGGTGTAAATATCATAGCGTAAATAGGTCCATGGTGTAAATATGATGGTGTAAATATCATGGCGAATAAAAGCAGAGGATGGAAGGAAGTTACTTGAGATGGATGCAGTAGGGAAGAGATGGGCAGAGTATTTTGAAAGATTGTTAAATGTAGAGGAGGAAGGGGTGGCTGAGATTGTGGCGGATGGAAGGGTGCAATGAATAAATGTGTTGGGAGAGTTGAATGATTCTTTGATCACGAAGGAGGACGTGGAGAAGGCAGTAAAGGAGATGAAAACAGGGAAAGCTGCAGGTATGGATGGGTGTGCTGTGGAATGCCTGAAGGGTGGTGGAGTGACTATTGTTGACTGGTTAGTAAGATTGTTGAATGTGTGCTTTGTGAAAGGTATGGTGCCAATTGACTGGGCAAGTGCTTGTGTGGTCCCGTTGTATAAAGGCAAGGGTGATAAGTATGAATGTACTAGCTTTAGGGGTATAAGTCTGTTGAGTGTTGTAGGTAAGGTGTATGGTAGAGTGTTAATTATGAGAGTTAGAGAGGGTACAGAGGGAGTGATTGGTGATGAGCAGTGTGGCTTTAGGAGAGGGAGGGGATGGGTTGATCAGGTGTTCGCTGTGAGACAAGTGTGTGAGAAGTATTTAGCGAAAGGCAAGGATGTGTTTTGGGCATTCATGGATTTAGAGTAAGCGTATGACAGAATTGATAGGGAGGCTTTGTGGACTGTTTTAAGATTGTATGGACTTGATGGTAGGTTACTAAAAGGGGTGAAAAGTTTTTATCTAAATAGTAGAGCGTGTGTAAGAGTGGAAAATGCTGTGAGTGATTGGTTTCCTGTGAGAGTGGGGCTGCGACAGGGATGTGTGATGTCGCCTTGGTTGTTTACTATTTATATGCATGGTGTTGTAAGGGAGGTGAATGCAAGAGTTTTAGATGGAGGTCTGAGTCTGGTGATTGTTGATGGTGAAGAATGGAATCTGAAGCAGCTGCTGTTTGTAGATGATACTGCACTGGTGGCTGATTCAGAGGAGAGATTGAGACAGTTGGTAGAGGAGTTTGGAAGGGTGTGTGAAAGGAGGAAATTGAAAGTAAATGAGGATAAGAGTAAAGTGATGAAGTGTACGAGGTTGGTAGATGGTAGGGGAATGAATATAGTTTTGAATGGTAAGAGTTGTTTGAGGAGGTAGAGTGTTTTAAATATTTAGGGTCACATGTTGCTGTGAATGGAAGAATAGATGCAGAAGTGAAGTTTAGAATGAATGAAGTAGGTAAGGTGCTGGGAGGAATGAAAAAAGTGTTTAGATGTCGTTCGCATAGAATGGATATAAAGAGAAGGCTGTATGAGGGTGTTGTGGTACCGACCGCGTTATATGGGGCTGAAACATGGAATCTGGATGTAGCAGAGAGGAAAAGTTTGAATGTAATGGAGATGAGGTGTCTGAGGAGTATGTGTGGAGTGACGCGTATGGATCGAGTGCGAAATGATGAAGTGCGAAGGAGAACTGGAATTGTTCGGGAGATGGCTGGTAGAGTTGAGCAGAGGGTGTTGCAATGGTTTGGGCATATGGAGAGAATGGATAATGAGCAACTGGTGAAAAAGATAACTAGATCTGATGTGAGAGGTGTAAGGCTGAGAGGGAGACCACAAATAGGATGGATGGACAGTGTGAAGAGAGCGCTGGATGCGAGAGGGATGTCTGTTGAGCAAGGAAGAGTGGCTGTGCGTGACAGAAATAAATGGAGAGAAATTGTGAATGAATAAGTGATGACGCAGCCCTGAGGGGATATTCTCCCGCATTTGGTCTGATCAGCTAGTCAGGTCAGGTGCGGGTAAGGGGATGGGTGTATTATGATGTGGCAGGGGTAAACCAGCTCTGCTGTCGGGCCCTGCTGTGGATGTCACTGATTGCACCGCACAGTTGACCCTTGTGCGGTGTGGTGCGGTGAGGATCTGTCTGTTCTCCCCTTTGGGGCTAAGATGCGAATGAATGTGTTTGAGTGGATGAGTATATGGGGAGTGTGTCGTCCTGTCTCGGCTACCTCCCTTTCCTTTGGGGAAGCAGCCTAGGTATATAGATAGATAGATAGAAATGTCATGGTGTAAATATCATGGTGTAAATATCATGGTGTAAATAGGTCCATGGTGTAAATAGGACCAGGCCAAATAATTTACTTGAACCCCACGAAAAAAAACTGACTACGCTGGGTGGTAACCATATAAAAACGAAGCTTGGTATCTTAGTAGGTTAAGACTCTCCAGACTCAGGTCGTCGAGTATCTGTCTGTCTACCTATCTATATATCTATCTGTCTATCTATCTGTCTATCTATCTTCCTTCCTCCAAGTCTTACCGTTAATAATTCAGTTACCTTAAAGGAATTACCCATCAAATTTAAGGTAACTCACCGTATAGTAATCCAGAGTTACCCTGAGAGAGAGAGAGAGAGAGAGAGAGAGAGAGAGAGAGAGAGAGAGAAATTACAGCTACTGGGTTCAATATTTTTGACAAGAGAGAGAGAGAGAGAGAGAGAGAGAGGGAGAGAGAGAGATTACAAGTATTGAGTTTAATATTTTTGACCAGAGAGAGAGAGAGAGAGAGAGAGAGAGAGAGAGAGAGAGAGAATTACAACTATTTGGCTGAATATTTTTGACCAGAGAGAGAGAGAGAGAGAGAGAGAGAGAGAGAATTACAACTATTTGGCTGAATATTTTTGACCAGAAAGAGAGAGAGAGAGAGAGAGAGAGAGAGAGAGAGAGAGAATTATAACTATTCGTTCCATTCTTTGACAGAGAGAGAGAGAGAGAGAGAGAGAGAGAGAATTATAACTATTCGTTCCATTTTTTGACAGAGAGAGAGAGAGATTACAAGTATTGGGTTTAATATTTTTGACCAGAGAGAGAGAGAGAGAGAGAGAGAGAGAGAGATTACAGCTACTGGGTTCAATATTTTTGACCAGAGAGAGAGAGAGAGAGAGAGAGAGAGAGAGAGAGAGAGATGGTATAAAATGGTTCTTTAATTAAATCAGTAAAGTGTAATATGATACTGACGAAAAGAAAGCAGGAGGAAGAGATAGAACGTTATTAGGCTTGGTAATGGCACTGATAGGAGAGAGAGAGAGAGAGAGAGAGAGAG
>NC_137048.1:11735314-11737814 GCF_032717465.1 Coenobita brevimanus
CAAGTAAGATGGAGGAATAGAAGAAGGGAAAGACGAGAGGAAGGAGTAGTTGCAAGGAGAGTGGAAAGGTTACAAGAGGATGAGAAAAAGGCAGAGTATAAGAGAGAAGTGGAGGAACGATTGGGCAAATATGAATTGGAGCAGATGGGAGACGTGGAAGGTGTGTGTAAGATATTTACAGAAGAAATATGTGCATCATGTGATGTGGTGTGTGGAAGGAAGAGAAGACGGAGGGGGGTGCAAGTAACAGCGTGGTGGACTGAAGAGGTGAGACAGGCTGTGGTACAAAAGAAGAAAGCATACAATGAATGGATGAGAAATAGGGGCGTGAAAGAAGTTGAGAGGCGGAAGAAAGAGTTATATGTAGAAAGAAAGAGAGAGGTGAAAAGATTAGTAAGAGAGAGTAAGAAGAGAGTGGATGAGTAATTTGGAAGGAATTTGAGTGTAAAGTGGAGGGACTGTAAGAAAATGTTCTGGAGAGAGGTGAAAAGAGTAAGACAGGGTGGAAGTGAAGTTAGCAGGGGAGTGAAAGATAAAAATGGTAGATTACTAGTGGAGAAGGGAGAAAAAGTGAGCAGATGGAGAGAACACTTTAAGGAATTGTTGAACATAGAGGATGGAAGTAATGCGAGTATAAGTGGCTGGGGAATGGCTGGGAGAAGGAGGGAGGTGAGAAGACAGGAAGAAATCAGTAGGATAGAAGTCGTGGAAGCAATGAAGAAAGTTAAATCGGGGAAAGCCCCAGGAATTGATGGAGTGTGTGGTGAAATGCTGAAGCATGGGGGAGAGATAGTAGTAGAATGGATGTGGAAGATGCGCAAATTGGCCTGGGAGGAAGGTAGAGTCCCGGAGGATTGGAAGTCAGGTATAATTATTCCCTTGTACAAAGGAAAATGGGAAAAAGAAGTGTGTGGTAATCATAGGGGCATTTGTCTTCTTAGTATAATAGGAAAAGTGTATAGTAGGATACTTATAGACAGCGTTAGAGAAAGAACAGAGAAATTAGTTGGAGAAGAACAGGGAGGCTTTAGGAAGGGAAGAGGTTGTGTAGATCAGATATTCATTCTTAGATCTTTAGTGGAAAAGTTTCTAGAGAAGGGAAAGAAGTTGTATGCGGCTTTCATGGATTTGGAGAAAGCATATGACAGGGTTGATAGACAAGGATTGTGGAAAGTGTTAAGAATATATGGAGTAGATGGGAAGTTGTTGAATGCTGTGAAGAGTATGTACGATGGTGCGAAGGCTGCAGTGCATGTGGATGGTGAACTAAGTGAATTTTTCTCTTTGAAAGTTGGTTTGAAACAGGGATGTGTCATGTCTCCATGGTTGTTCAATCTGTACATGGATGGGGTAATAAAAGAGGTACAAGGTAGGGTAGTGGATGTTGGAGTTGCCCTGGTGAGAGAGGATAGTGTTTGGAAACTCCCTGTACTGTTGTTTGCAGATGATACTGTGTTGTTGAGTGAAGATGAAGGGGAGCTGCAAGGCTTGGTGGATGAGTTTGAGAGAGTGTGTAAGAAACGGAATCTAAAGATGAATGTAGGGTAGCGTAAAGTGATGGTCTTTGATAGAGGTGAAGTTAGTGAATGTACAGCGAGGTTGGATGGTGAGGAATTGGAAAATGTGAGTACGTTTAAGTACTTGGGTAGTGTGATGAGTAAGGATGGAGGTTTGGAGGGTGAAGTGCTTGAAAGGGTACAGAAGGGAAGAAAGGTTGCTGGTTATTTGAAAGCAGTGATAAGAAACAGGGAAGTGAGCATGGAAGTGAAAAAGTTACCACATGACAGTATTGTGATACCAACTCTAACGTACGGAAGTGAAGCTTGGACGTTGTTGGAAAGACACAAGTCAAGAGTGAGAGCAGTGGAAATGAGTTATTTAAGAGGAGCCTGTGGAGTCACATTGAGAGACAGGCTGACAAATGAGGATATAAAGGAGCGTTGTGGTGTTGATGTGGATGTGATAGGAAGCGTTATGAGGAACACACTGAGGTGGTTTGGCCATGTGGAGAGGATGGAGGGTGAAAGACTGATGAAGAGAGTGTATGTGAGTGAGGTGGAGGGGGGAAGAGAGAGGGGGAGGCCGAGGATGAGATGGAGGGATGGGGTGCAGAGGTATGTGAGAGAGGGGGGTGTGAGTTGGGAACAGGGCAGTGAAATGGCGGGGGACAGGGCGACTTGGAGGCGATTTTTTGTGGCCACCCCAAACGGGATTGAGGCGTCTGGCAATAGATAGATAGATAGATAGATTTCATACTTAACGCTTTTCCCTCTTTGGTTACATGTGGAGTTACGTGGAGAGACAGACAGACAAATGAGGAAGTGAAGGGTGAGATGAGAAAAAGGAGAATGAGAGACTGACTAGGAGAGTGTGTGTGAGTGAGACTGATGAGGGGAAGGGAAGGGGAGACCGAGGATGAGGTGAAGAGATGTGTCAAAAAGAGATACACACACACACACACACACACACACACACACACACATGAAGGATGGGTCTGTGG
>NC_137048.1:11745314-11750314 GCF_032717465.1 Coenobita brevimanus
CATCCATCTTTCCTTCCTTCCTTACTTCCTTCCATCCTCCCCTCCTTCCTTCCTTCCTTCCTTCTTTTCTTTCTTTCTATCTTCCTTTCTTCCTTCTTTCCTTCCTTCCTTCCTTCCTTTCTTTCTTCCTTCCTTTCTTTCTTTCTTCCTTCCTTCCTTCTTTCCTTCCTGCCTTCCCTCCTTCTTTTCTTTCTATCTTCCTTTCTTCCTTCTTTCCTTCCTTCCTTCTTTTCTTTCTATCTTCCTTCCTTCCTTCCTTCCTGTCCACTCTTTCAGCCCTCATTCCTTCTTTTGGTTCTGCTGTTCGTCACTGTATTCTCTGTGTCCTTCTCCTTTGTGTTCTTTATCCTTCATCCTACTTCCTTCATCTTTCCCTCTCTTCCCTTCACCTATTTCTCCTCCTTGCCTCTCCCCTCCTTCATTCGGCTCCAAAATTTCTCAGACTTCTTCCTTCCTTCCTCCTCTAATTTCCTCCTCCTCCTCCTCTCCTTTCTTCCCCTTCCTCCTTTCCTTTCTTCCTCCTTCTCCTCTCCTCTCCTTTCTTCCTCCTCCTCCTCTCCTTTCTTCCTCCTCCTCCTCCTCTCCTTTCTTCCTTCCCCGTCCTCTCCTTTCTTCCTCCTCCTCTCCTTCCTCCTCCTCCTCCTCTCCTTTCTTCTTCCTCCTCCTCCTCCTCTCCTTTCTTCTTTCCTCCTCCTCTCCTTTCTTCCTCCTCCTCTCCTTTCTCCTTCTCCTCCTATCCTTTCCTCCTCCTCTCCTTTCTTCCTCCTCCTCTCCTTTCTCCTTCTCCTCCTATCCTTTCCTCCTCCTCCTCCTCTCCTTTCTTCCTCCTCCTCCTTTGATCTTTCTTCTTCCCTCTTCCTTCATCCTCTTTCCTATCCTTTCTCTTCTCATCTGCCCAGTTCTCTTGCCTTCCCTCTTCCTTCTTCCTTCCTTTATCCTCCTCCTGTTCCTTCCTTATTTTTTCCTTCATTTTACCTTGCCTCCCCATCCTCCCTTCCCCTTTCTCTCCCTTCTCCCTTCCCTAAATTTCTTTCCTCCTCCTGCTCCTCCTCCAGCTTTTTCTACTTGCCGTCTCCTTTCCTCTTCTCTTCTCTTTCCTCCTTCCTCCCTTATCATTCTTCCTTCTCTCCTTCTCTCTCCTCTTTCTTCCTTCTTTGTTTGCTCCCTCCTCTCCTTTCCTCCCTTCTTTCCTTCATCCTTCCTTCCCTACCTCTCCTCTCCTCTCCTCTTCTCTCTTCTTTCATTTTCTCTCCTTTCCTCTCTTTCCTCTCCTCTTCTTTTCTTTTCGGTTTTCTTTTCTCCTTCTATTTCGTTTTCTCCCCATTCTCTCTCTCTCTCTCTCTCTCTCTCTCTCTCTCTCTCTCTCTGCTGTGCTATCCTTTTCTCCTGCTCCTATGCACTATATTAGGATTAAGGCCGGACCACCTCGTAGGGACCGTAAGGTCTGTGTGGTCTGTGTATCTATGTAACTCTCTCGCTCTCTCTCTCTCTCTCTCTCTCTCTCTCTCTCTCTCTCTCTCTCTCCTGATTGGATAGCCATCAGTTGAGCTTATCACACCATCACTTAATGAACTTTATGCACTCACCACACCAATCACCACACCTGTCACCACACCAATCACCACACACCTGTCACCACACCAGTCACCACACCTGTCACCACACCTGTCACCACACACCTGTCACCACACCAATCACTACATCTGTCACCACACCAATCACCACACCAATCACCACACACCTGTCACAACACACCTGTCACCACACCAATCACCACACACCTGTCACCACACCAATCACCACACCAATCACCACACCAGTCACCACACCAATCACCACACCAGTTACCACACCAATCACCACACCAGTCACCACACCAATCACCACACCAGTCACCACACCAATCACCACACACCTGTCACCACACTAGTCAGCACACACCTGTCACCACACCAATCACCACACCAGTCACCACACCAGTCACCACACACCTGTCACCACACCAATCACCGCACCAGTCACCACACACCTGTCACCACACACCTGTCACCACACCTGTCACGACACACGTCACCACACCAATCACCACACACCTGTCACCACATACGTGTCACCACACCTGTCACCACACGTCACCACACACCTGTCACCACACACCTGTCACCACACCCGTCACCACACACCTGTCACCACACCAAACACCACACCTGTCACCACACACCTGTCACCACACCAATCACCACACACCTGTCACCACAACAATCACCACACACTTGTCACCACAACAATCAACACACACTTGTCACCACAACAGTCACCACACACTTGTTACCACACCAATCACCACACCTGTCACCACACCTGTCACCACACCTGTCGCCACACCAATCACCACACGTCACCACACCTGTCACCACACCAGTCACCACATCTTTCACTACACACCTGTCACCACACCTGCCACCACACACCATTCACCACACTAATCACCACACACCTGTCACTACACCAATCACCACACACCTGTCACCACACCTGCCACCACACACCTGTCACCACACCAATCACCACACACCTGTTACTACACCAATCACCACACACCCGTCACCACACCAATCACCACACACTTGTCACCACACCAATCACCACGCACCTGTCACCACACACCAATCACCACACACAATTCACCACACTAATCACCACACACCATTCACCACACCAATCACCACACACCATTCGCCACACCTATCACCACACAGCAGTCACCACACACCTGCAGGACTCTCTATTCACCACATCGGTAGGCTAGAATAACCAGTCCCTTCCCTGATTCCCATTGCCCCCCTCAGAGGCAACCCCACTAGATAAACACCCGACTGAGGCGCCGGAACCCGCTTGACCACCAGGCGTACTATTTCCTAATAATATTTTTTTATATATAACCCGTATCTTTCTTTTGGGGACGTGGGTGCAGTAAAAATTCAGGTGTTGGTTGTGATATTCAAGGTGAAGGTTGTGGCTTGGAATATATGTGTAAATGGCCCTGGTGCGAGAGAGAGAGAGAGAGAGAGAGAGAGAGAGAGAGAGAGGGAGAGAGGGAGAGAGGGAGAGAGAGAGGGAGATGGATCAATTAGCCAGCCATGGAATAAGATAATTATGTAGATTGGATGGGTTGTAATTATTATACTGAATGATACAGTTTCCTTTGGTGTTATTTTAATATATAGGAACGGCTGATTAAGAGAGAGAAAAACGACTGAGTGATTGGGTGGATAGATAGATTGATAGATAGATAGGCAGACAAACAGAAAGACAGGTAGGTAAGTAGGTGAAAGATAGATTTATAGATAGATACATACATAGATAAATAGAATGAGAAACAGAGAGTTAAGTAGGAAGGTAGGTAAGTAGGTAGAGAGAGAAAGAGAGATACATAGGTAAGTGGTTAGATAGATAGGTAGATAGACAGATAGATAGAGATTGAGAGAGATTAACACAGACATGTAAATAGGTAGGTAGGTGGATAGACATAGGTAGTCACTTCAAAGCATGTCTATCTAGCTGACAAGTATACCTACCTACCTATCTACCTACTTATCTACCCACCTACCTATCTACAGTATACACATACATACATAACATCAGAGTTACACACACACACACACACACACACACACACACACACACACACACACACACACACACACACACACACACACACACACACACACACACACACACACACACACACACACACACACACACACACACACACACACACACACACACACACACACACACACACACACACACACACACACACACACACACACACACACACACACACACACACACACACACACACACACACACACACACACACACACACACACACACACACACACACACACACACACACACACACACACACACACACACACACACACACACACACACACACACACACACACACACACACACACACACACACACACACACACACACACACACACACACACACACACACACACACACACACACACACACACACACACACACACACACACACACACACACACACACACACACACACACACACACACACACACACACACACACACACACACACACACACACACACACACACACACACACACACACACACACACACACACACACACACACACACACACACACACACACACACACACACACACACACACACACACACACACACACACACACACACACACACACACACACACACACACACACACACACACACACACACACACACACACACACACACACACACACACACACACACACACACACACACACACACACACACACACACACACACACACACACACACACACACACACACACACACACACACACACACACACACACACACACACACACACACACACACACACACACACACACACACACACACACACACACACACACACACACACACACACACACACACACACACACACACACACACACACACACACACACACACACACACACACACACACACACACACACACACACACACACACACACACACACACACACACACACACACACACACACACACACACACACACACACACACACACACACACACACACACACACACACACACACACACACACACACACACACACACACACACACACACACACACACACTCCTTTCCTTATCATTCTCCCTCCAGTCATGTCCCAGTGGTCTTGTCATTTTCCTTTTATTATTGTACAGCGCTGACGTGTGTGTGTGTGTGTGTGTGTGTGTGTGTGTGTGTGTGTGTGTGTGAGTGAGAAAGAGGATTCCCGAAGCATGAATGACACCAAAATAAATCGCTCAGGAAAAGGTGTTAGGGCCTGAAATTGCCACGTCTTCATTTTTTATTCTGAGTTGTAACGATAGATTAGCAGTAGAACATGATGCTAGTCACGAAGAAGTGCTGTGGAAAGGTGGTCGAGCCA
>NC_137048.1:11752814-11765314 GCF_032717465.1 Coenobita brevimanus
CTCAAAATTCCTGGATTGATATGAAGTTGACGGGGCTGAAGAGAGCTGAAATAGCGACAAAGGTTCGTACTCTCATAGGATCACGAAGCTCCCTAACGCCTGTTCCTAAGCGATTTATTTTGCTTATTACATCTTACTACACCTTATTTCCGTGTTTTATAAATCCTTCTCATATCGCCCCACCGTGCATACATACCGTCCAAAAGGATATTAACCAGTCATATCCAAAAAATAAATCGCTAAGGGAGAGGTGTTTGGGAGCTTCCTTAACCAGCCAATTTCACATTAAGAAAGCTCCCTAGCACCTTTTCCCAAGCGATTTATTTCTGGATATAACTGGTTAATATCCTTTTGTAGGTTATTTATGCAGACTATGGCGAGAGGTGAAACAGGCATAGAGAGCTCCCTAGCAACTCTTCCTAAGCGATTTAGTTATGGATATGGCTGGTTAATATCCATTTGTAAGTTATTTATGCAGACTATGGCGAGAGGTGCAAAGAGTTAGTTTCTCCCCCCCCCCTCCCACCCGACTTCTGCCCCCTCCCCCCTCTGTCTCCCATCTTCCCCCTCTACAACTCCACCCCTCCACTGTCTCTTCCTACCCACCCCCCTCTCTCCCTTCACTCCTCCCTGCTCTTTCTCCTCCTTCCCTCCCCCCCTTCTCTCTCTCTCTCTCCCCCCTTCTCTCTCTCTCTCTCTCTCTAATAAACCACCGTCTCATTACTTAGGCTTTATCTTGATCTAATCTCTTCCTTCTTCTCCGTTTTCTTTATATCTCCTTTATTCCAAACTTTTCTCCTTCTCTCTCTCCTCATATCTTCACTTCCTCGTGACTATCTCCTTTCCTTCCTTCTTTCTTTCCTTCCTTCTTTCTTTCTTTCTTTCTTTCCTTCCTTCCTTCCTTCCTCTTTCTTTCTTTCTTTCCTTCCTTCCTTCCTTCCTTCCTTCCTTCCTCTTTCTTTCTTTCTTTCTATCTTTCTTTCTTTCCTTCCTTCCTTCCTTCCCTACTTTCATCTTTTTTGCTTCATTCCTTTCTTCATTCATTTATTCATTCTCTCCTTCCTTCATTCCTTCCTTCCTTCCTTCCTGCCACCCATCTTTGCGTCCTTCCTTACTTCCTTCGTTGCATCCATCTTTCCTTGCTTCCATCATGCATTCATTCATTCATTCCTGTCTTCCTTCCTCTCGTCTTTTTGCTTACTTCTTTCCTTCCTTCCTTCCTTCCTCCTTCCTTCCTTCCTCCCTTCCTTCCTTCCTTCCCTCCTTCCTTCCTTCCTTTCATTCCTACTCCTGTCTCTCTTATCTTTTTGTCCTTCCGTCTAGGCTATATCGTAATTTCCTTTCTTTCTTTTCTTCCTTCTTTTCTTCCCCATTTGATTTTTTCTCTTTCTTTTTCTTCTTTTTCATCATCATCATCATCATCATCATCTTATTATTATTATTATTATTATTATTATTATTATTATTATTATTATCATTATTATTATTATTATTATTATTATTATTATTATTATTATTATTATTATTATCATCATCATCATTATCCTCCTCCTCCTCCTCTGCTTCTTAATCCAGTCTTCATTTTTCTCTCTCTCACACCAAACCTACTCAACTGCACAAAACCCTTCCAAGACAAATGGTCCAGAAAAAATAATTAATTGATCCAGTATGGAGACGTGTGTGTGTGTGTGTGTGTGTGTGTGTGTGTGTGTGTGTGTGTGTGTGTGTGTGTGTGTGTGTGTGTGTGTGTGTGTGATAATAGAAAGACAGAGAGAGAGAGAGAGAGAGAGAGAGAATGTGTGTGTGTGTGTGTGTGTGTGTGTGTGTGTGGAGTGATATCTTTTGTTACAACTCCCACAAGACACTGGAATATCTGTCTATCTATCTATCTACTGTATGAATGGACTATACATATGAGATAGATAGATAGATAGGTAAAGACTGGTAGATAGGTGAACAAATAGATACTTAGTCACAATATATACAAAGAGAAGGTGAGGAAAGGTTAGGATAAAAATGATGATGATGATGATGATGATGATGATGCTGATTAAAATAATGGCAATGAAGGTGACAATTTTGACAACATAATGCGGGAAGAAGACGAGAAAATAAAAACAGAAGACTAAATAAAAATGAAAAAAGAGAACTATTGACATCAGAGGAGGATATAAGAGAGAGGTGACGCTTGACACCATTTGCAATTACACCTGAACCAGCCAGGCTTATTGCCTTCACTCTTAGTTGGCCACTCGTATTTGCTCAGTCTTAGTTTTTCATTCTTATTTGTTTCATTCTTATTTGATTCATTCCTTTCTCATTCTTATTTTTTTCAATCTCATTTTTTTCATTCATATTTTTTTATTCTTATTTTTTTATTCTTATTTTTACATTCTTGTTTTTTTTCGTTCTTATTTTTTCATTCTTATTTGTTTCATTCTTATTTTTCATTCTTATTTGTTTCATTCTTATTTTTCATTCTTATTTGTTTCATTCTTATTTTTCATTCTTATTTTTTCATTATTTTTTGCCTTCTTATTTTTTCATTCAAATTTTTTTCACTTATTTTTTTATTCTCTTTCTTTTCATTCTTATTTTTTTCATTCTTAATTTTTCATTCTTATTTTTTCGTTCTTTTTTCATTCTTATTTCTTCATTCTAATTTTTTCATTCTTACTTTTTAATTTTTTTTCATTCTTATTTTTTCTTTCCTGTTTTTTATTCTTATTTTTTCATTCTTTTTTCTTATATTTTTCATTCTTATTTTTTCGTTCTTATTTTTCTTTCTTATTTTTCATTCTTATTTGTTTCTTTTTTTTTCCTTGTTATTTTTTTCATTTTTTCATTCTTATTTTTTTCATTTTTTCATTCTTATTTTTTTCATTCTTATATGTTTCATTCTTTTTTTTTCATTCTTATTTTTTCATTCTTATTTTTTCATTCATATTTTTTCATTATTATTTTTCATTCTTATTTTTTCGTTCTTATTAGTTTCATTCTTATTTTCTTCATTCTTGTTATTTTCGTTTTTCTTACCTCGATGATCAAAGAAACGAGTCTGCATTCTTGACACATTTCTTGCTGCGTGTGTGTGTGTGTGTGTGTGTGTGTGTGTGTGTGTGTGTGTGTGTGTGTGTGTGTGTGTGTGTGTGTGTGTGTGTGTTTTCCAACTGTTACAAGGAAGTCTCTCACAAGAACGCTATATATGTCTCTCTCTCTCTCTCTCTCTCTCTCTCTAGTTCCTTTATTCCAACACTCTCACCAAAGCCCAGATAAAAATGATGCTCTTATCTGCAATGTCAGTGCCCAGTATTAGAGAGAGAGAGAGAGAGAGAGAGAGAGAGAAACCGTGAAAACACTACCTAAGGATCATATGGACTATGTGGTCTGTTTATCTATGTAACTCTCTCTCTCTCTCTCTCTCTCTCTCTCTCTCTCTAGTCAAAGATGCCAATAAGCTTACATTGAGGTGTCTTCTGTGACGTCCAGACCGACCAGAGAGAGAGAGAGAGAGAGAGAGAGAGAGAGAGGCATCGGATAACGCGGTACGGCTGATTTTTGGTGTGTCCGGATTTTCGCGATTGTTATTTTGGCGGTGTGAGAATGAATCGGATATCGGAAGGAAGAGAGGAAAAAAAAAGAGGAGGAGGAGGAGGAGGAGGAGAAAGGAAGAGAGGGAGGAGGAAGGAGGAGAGGAGAGGAAGAATGGAAGAGGAGGAGGAAGGAAGGAAGAAAGGAGAGGAAAAAAGGAAGGGGAGGAGGAAGGATGGAAGGAAAGGAACAATGGAAAGAGGAGGAGGGGGAAAGGAAGGAAGAAATGAAGAGGAGGAGGAAGGAAGAAATAAAGAGGAGGAGGAAGGAAGAAATGAAGAGGAGGAGGAAGGAAGAGAGGAGAGGAATAAAGGAAGGAGGAGGAGGAAGAGGAAGGAGAGGAAGAAAGGAATAGGAGGCGAGAAAGAGGATTGAGAGAGAGAGAGAGAGAGAGAGAGAGAGAGAGAGAGAGAGAGAGAGAGAGAGAGAGAGGAGGGAAGGAAGAAGAGGCAGAGAGGAGAGGAGGAGGAGGAGGAGGACGGAAGGAAGCAGGGTAAAGAAAGAGGAAGAAAGAAAGAAGGAAGGAGAGGAAGAAGAAATGAAGGGGAGGAGGAAGGAAGAAGAGGAGGAAAAGGAAGAAAGAAAAGAAGGAAGGAAGGAAGGAAGAACAGGAAAGGAGGATGGAAGGAGAGGAATACTGAGAAGCAGCGTCTGAAATAATAATAATAATAATAATAATAATAATAATAATAATGATAATAATAATAATAATAATAATAATAATAATAATAATAGTAATAATAATAATACAGATAGCAGTAGTAGTAGTCCATCCATCCATCCATCATCCAATCCTACATTGCCCCATGAGGAGCGTAGGAGCCCGGGGCTAGGCAGTTGGTCCCGACAGTTAAGATGAGAGTGACCAGCCTCACTCATCCCTGAGTGGCATTACATGAGCAATAAACCCCAACCACCCCTTGGATATAAACCTTCACCGGCTCAATCCGATTGGAGCGCAATAATTACTCACTAAACCGCCAGGCGCCATAATTTGGTTATATGGTTTCCACCCTGCGTAGTAAATGGTTTCCTGGTGTACAGGAAACCATTTGGCTTGTCACTCAGTGTAGAGTCACCCACAGGCAGAAGGAAGAGGAAAGAATGAAGGAAAGAAAGACACAAGAGGGAGTGTAAAATGAACGAAAGGAAGACAGAAGAGGATGGAAGGAAAGAGGGATGGAGGAGAGGAAAGGGCAGACACCCGACAGCAGCACTATATCGAGTGAGTGGATGGTGAGCGCCCCCACCTACCAGTAGTAGTAGTAGTAGTAGTAATAATAATAATAATAATAATAAAAATTATAGTAGTAGTAGTAGTAGTAGTATCAATAATAATAATAATAATAATAATAATAATAATAATGAAAATAATAATAATAATAATTATTTTCATTATTATTTCATTATTATATTATTAATAATAATGATAATAACAATAATAATAATAATAATAATAATAATAATAATAATAATGATAATAATAATAATAATAATAACAATAAATCCCCTCAATTAAGATGTTTTTTATTATTATTACAAGGGGTATATTTATAACCAATTAGTATGAGAGAGAGAGAGAGAGAGAGAGAGAGAGAGAGAGAGAGAGAGAGAATTTTCTATCATACTGGTAATACTGCATCTTAAACCTTAAAATATTACCCTGGGTGCGGATGCTCAAAACTATAGTCCCGGTCGTTGCTCGCCAGCGCGGGACTGAGTCATCAGTTGTGTTCACAATGGCTGCCGTCTGCGATGTTCAAAACAGTTTGGGCGCCATGTTGTGACGTCAGCGGGACTCTGGTCGCAACTCCATCAATATTTACGACTGGTACCGAGCAGTCCTAAAGCTCATCCAGCACGGTCGTAAGGAAGCTTTGAGCCTCTCATCAGCGTTATCTACCCCTCAAAACATTAGTTAAGGCAGGTGTTGGTAATACATACAAGCATATAGCGAGTTTTTAGGCTATTATGGCAAGGATCACAGGAATTCTCTCATGCATGATTTGAGCTTGGTTATCGAGTTTTAAGTGACTAGCTATTGAGGCCTCATGAATTGTACATGTGCAGCATAATTTTATAAGACTGTGAAAGCCTCCCTATGATGCCACATATTTGCTGCAAAATGTAGGCTACTCATATATTTTCATTAGGTATGGCATGTGAGCTTTTTTGCTTCTACAAACCCTTGTTCTAAGTTAGATGTGGGAAGAATTGGTATTTTTTCCGGTATATTACAGTTTAGGACACTACTGGAATTTCACTTTTTAACCTCCATTCTCTAGAGTATGATTTTTGAATTCCAGATGTGTCCTAAACTGTTAATTTACTTTCTTTTTTTCCTTTAGGGACTTTTCATTAGCTCACAATTTTATTATGACCAGTATGGGCTGTGAAGTGATAGGTTAGGGTCTTTAGGTAAAGATAGGGTAAATGTTTACAAGTGCACCTGCCTTATGGTAATGAATTTGATATAGCTCAGTAGGTACTACATCTTGATGTTTGCCTCAAATTATTCTAATTAATCCATGGCAAAATAAGTCTTTGAGATATTAACAAAAACCCACCACCACTTTGCACTTAGCTTAAAACCTAACCTAACCTACCCTAGTCTAATCAGAAGCCTAACCTAACATTACTTAACTGCACCCCACTGACCTAAAAACAACTTAATTATCGCCGTAATCATGAGGCCTTGGCTTGACAACCTCCAAACAGGTTTGGGGTTTAGGTTAGGTTAGTTAATTTAGGTAGATTAGGTTAGAATGGGACTAAAACATTGTTAGATAGGCCTAATGGTTATTAAAAAATATAAAATCTGTCAAAGATTATAAATTAGAAAAGAAAAACATTGCAAAACAGGTCTTAAGGAAAAAATTTCCAGTTTATTGACTAAACTGAATGCTTGAATTTTGTTTTTACGTCCGAAACATCACGCTGAATTCTACTGACAGCATTGACAGGATCAGTAACATACTGCCAAGCTGCCGCCTTCATCCTGACTTATGTTGCGGCACTGTCAAATGAAAATTTTCCCAATATATTGTCTTGCTTCTCTGCAACACTTGTTGCCATAGCCAGCAGCTTTGCATCAGTGAAGTTTGGGCGCCGAGGTCTCTTGGCTTTAGGTTCACCTTCCATTGTGCAGTAGGCTAGTATTATCAGACAGAGAAGCGTGTGGCGAGTATCTCTGGCAGTGATATTTGTTGTTACCAGCATGCACGTGGTCTGTTTAGAAACAACCTCCTTGATTCTCATTGGCTGCCTTTTTTGTTACATTGATTCTCATTGGTTGCTATCAGATCAGCTGGCGAACTGCCTGCCCTCTGCCGCATGATGGGACTAACACTTATACCCGCCCTACGACTGACCGCTTATCGTTTGAACATTGGTGGAGGAGGTCAGTCATAAGGCGGGAATAAGTTATGACGGGACTAGAGGAGCGACCACCGACGGCGGGACTGAGATATGACCAGTTTTGAGCATCCGGCCCCTGGTCACTAGATAGATAGATAAATAGACAGATAGATACACAGAACTTAATATTTATGAGGGTACAACAGGACAGACAAAGCTTCAATTACCTCCATGTCTGGGAATGTACTCGATCAAGGAAGCTCCCTAACACCCTTTCTTAAGCGAGTTATTTTCCTTACTACACCTTACTGTCATTCTCTGTGTTGCATAAATCCTTCCATTATCGCCATACTCTGCATACATAACGTACAAAAGGATATTAACCAGCCGTATCCAAAAAGAAATCGCTAAGGAAAGGGTGTTAGGAAGCTTCCTTACCCGACAAGAACACACACACACACACACACACACACACACACACACACACAAAGGATTACAGTTGGTAACAGGGAACGGCAGCAGAGAGAGAGAGAGAGAGAGAGAGTTCTACTATGACATAAGGCTGTGTAATTGTGATGTTCTCTCTCTCTCTCTCTCTCTCTCTCTCACACACGACACTCAGTGTAATGTCACGTCCATAATAACTTTTACAAACATGGTTAACTCAAGCATTTATTAACAAACTGAAAATGTTCTCCTGATATACTGTTTAATATTTGCCTGTTGGTCGGATATTCAGTGAAATTTACAGGAAGAAATAAATTGCATGTATGAAATGAGGTTTATATGTATGCTTACGATGGTATGACTGATTGATAGATAGATAGACAGACTGACATACAGATAGATAGATAGATAGGTGACACGTATGACAATAGAATATTCTGGTCATCTCTTAATTCTTTCAATAATAATTTTAACAAGTCATTTTCCATTCCCCCACTAAAATCTTCAGATGACAACATTACAAATGACCCGCGTGGGAAAGCGGATATTTTTGCCAGTACATTTGCCAGAAATTCTACCATAGACGATACCAGCCAGAATGTGCCAGTTCTAGAACTTGACTCTCCCGAAATTGCCCCACTTAAAATACAGACAAGATACGTAAAATCCATCCTAGACAATTTACCTACCAACAAAGCTCCAGGCCCAGATGGAATTCCGCCAATGGTTTTGAAAAAGTGATCCCCTGAACTTGCCTCTGTTGTAGCTAAATTATTCAGACTATGCATACGTACTTCTTCATTCCCTAATTCATGGAAAGAAGCCAATATCCACCCAATTCCGAAGAAAGGAAGTTCCTCTGACCACTCTGATTACAGACCAATAGCTGTCACATCTTCTCTTGGTAAGGTATTTGAAACTTTAATTAATGAGCACATTGTTAAACATCTTGAATCCAACAACTTAATTAGTGATAGACAATATGATTTTCGCCACTAAAGACCCACCATTGACATATTCAGTCTCCTAACTCATACCATCCATCAATCAATTGACCTACACGGAGAAACTCATGCAGTAGCCCTTGATATCTCTAAAGCTCTCGACAGAGTATAGCACCATTCCCTGCTGTCCAAACTCCCTTGCTATGGACTAACGTCTTTTGTTCCTTTGATTTCTTCACATCTTAGTGACAGGAAAATAAGAGTAAGGTAGATGATGTATGTTCCAATTTTCACTCAATTAACGCCGGCGTGCCGCAGGGATCAGTTCTGGTGCCAACCCTATTCCTGGTTCATATTAATGATCTCTTATCAGTCACCCACAATCCCATCCACTCATATGCAGATGACTCAAAACTACATAGTTCATTCACACTCAGACACCTATTTACAAAGTCCAATATCTCTACCTCTCAACTCAGTACAGCCATCTCCATAAATCAAGACCTACCTATGATCAGTGAATGGGGACAAAACAACCTTGTCTCATTTAATGCTAGTAAAACTAAATATGTACAGTTTACTAATAGACAGATATTGCCAGATTCGTATGTTACCTTCGGTGCTACTAATATTCCCATCTCCAAAAGTATTGAAATTCTCGGCATCTCACTTAACAATGCCCTGAGCTGGACCTCTCATGTCAGATCACTTGCTAAAACTGCCTCAAAGAAACTTGGATTATTGCACAGAGTCCGCAACTTCTTCACTGACGAGCAGTTAGCTATATTTTATAAGAGTCATGTGCGCTCTCAGCTTCAATATTGCTCACCCTTGTGGAATGGATGTGGAGAGGTTGCATTAAAACAACTAGACAAAATTCAGAACAAAGCTGTTAGAATTATTAACAACCCTGCCATTACAAATAAACTACCTCCCCTACAGGTAAGAAGGAATGTTGTCTCCCATGCATTATTTTACAGATACTTTTATGGCAAATACTCAGAGGAAGGTGCGTCCATGGTTTCACCTCTCCATGCCTTTCCTCATGCTACACGGGCATCTGGTAGCGCTCATGACTGGAATGTCACTCAGCCATATTGCAGAACTTCTGCCTATCAGAATTCTTTCATCCCTCAAACTGCATCTCTCTGGAACTCACTTTCCCAGAGTTGTTTCCCTCCAAACTTAGCCCGTCATGTCCCAAGCGATTTCGCACCTCTGACACCCCCCAATCCTGAGCTATTTTGGATTTTTTTTTTTTTGGCTAAAACCTCCGCTTTTGTTGAGAAGCAAAGGAAAATCACCAAGAAAGGGCTTACCATGGTCCATAAGTGGTCGGAACAGGTGAGATCCCCCGCACCAGGTATTGTATTCTGTCACTGACGTGTGAGGCGCTCACGTTTTCTATGGTAGGTAATTTTGGGAGAAACAACAAAGAACACCTCTACATTTATTGAATTTGAACTAATAAACAATAACAATAACAATATAATGGTTTTCAATGACATATATATGAAAAATAAGCATTGTTCCTTCATGCGAGCATAGCGAGTATGGTCAGAGTGGTAACATGCTATGTGCTAAGTTTCTTGTTTCAGTCAACATATCATTTTTTCTACTAGTATAATACTGTTTCAATGCCATTTTACAATTTTGTACTGTATGTAAATGTTTTCAGCTGTTTTCATTCATTACGATGACATGTAGCATAACTATAGCACACATCTGCTTATTAAGCTCACTCGCTATGACTCGTATCTCAACATACCATATTGTTTTATCACTTTCATAGTATTGTTTTCCTTACACTGAACCTTTCCTCCATCACTGTAAATGTTTTCAATTATTTACATTCATTACAAGGGCATTTAGCGAAATGCTAGCGCATATTCATGTAGCAAGCACACTCTCTACCACTTGTGTTTCAACTTCTACTTTATTTCTTCACTCCCAATATACAGTACTTCCCCACTTACATTACACCCATTTCCACCTTATACTACACTTTACATATTTAAGGGCCTTATTTATTCCACTGAGCATCAGAATAAACACCAAAATACCCTCGCAATGAATGTTTCGACTAAGATAATATTCATACACTTACATACTATTTTTCCACTTATATTACACCCGTTTCCACTTTTATACTCCTATTTACATATTTACGGGCCTTGTTTTTTCCACTGAGCGTCAGAAAATCGCATCTATATACACTTGCTAGGAATATTTTGACTTAGAATAAATTTCTGCACTTACAAAACTTTCAACTTATATTACACCCGTTTTCAATTTTCGTACTAATATTAAATATTTACGGGCCTTATTTATTCCACTAAGCGTCAGAATAGCGCATCTACATACACTTGCTGGGAAGGTTTCTACTTAGAATATCTTTATGCCCTTACAGATTTTTCCACTTATAATACACCCGATTCCGCTTCCATACTACTATTTACAGATCTACGGGCCTTATGATTACACTGAGCGTCTGTTTGTCGCATTTCATATCACATTCACACCATATCAGAAGTGTATCAAGGTGTGATACTCACTATAACAAGGGTGAATGCAGATACCCACGTCACACTCAACGCACTGGTAGCGGGTGTCTTTTCTCTGAGTGGTGGGTCTCACATGGGAATTGCTACACATATGGCACCTGCATTGGGGCCTAAGTCTATTTGGCTGGGGAGGTATAAGAGTGGGGAAGTGGCGGGCGGATATTCTCAGGGGAGTTTGGGCAGTAGGGGCAGTGCATGTGCGGTGTTGGGGCCTTTCAACCGCATACCGGACAAAAGTCTCACGTGTAAGCTCCCTCACAAACCCTTCAAAGGTTTCCTGAACTCCTGTTGTCACGGCGTGCAGGACTGCAGGTGGTGGCAATTCAGGGCAGTTATATCTAGCTGGTGAAAGAAGAGTTTCTTGTACCACTTCATCGTGGTCCTGGCACACTCAACAGTGGATATCATGGAGTCTGACTGGTTCATCAGGTGCATGTTGATATTGTAATCGAGGACACACTCAGGTTTCCATATGTGGTGCCTGTTCTCGCTCCAGTAATCCACAGACTCTGTATGGTGCATCAAGGGACGGTGAACCGTGGACAAGAGGTTGACTTCTCTATTGTGGTTCCACACTGTTGCTAGTATATTGTTTGCCTGGAAGAAGACCACCTCATTCCTGTCAAGTTTCCGCCCCACCTTGACCATGTGACACCGGTTTATCTTGACGGTACCACAGATTCCCGTGTCATGCCTGTCTAGATAACGAGCGAGAAGAGGGCTAGTTTACCAGTTGTCCAGGTAAAGGACGTGACCACGATGAAGGTAGTCTTCTATCATTGTCTTTACCACTGCTCCAGACAGTCCAATACTCTGATCATCTATCATGTCTGTCTGTGCACCGGTGTACAAGACTATGTCTTGCACATAACCAGTCCTACAGTCACACATAACAAAGATCTTGAACCCAAAACGGTGCCTTTTGCTGGGTATGTACTGCCGAAATGAAATATTGCTTCTCCACAACACGAGACTCAAGTCAATGACAAGGTCTCTATAGGGATAAAATGAGGAATGGAATGTTTGCCTTAGGTGATCAAAAACCAACCTACTTCGCCTCATCTTATCTGTGTCATTTGCATTTGCAGGATCATCAGCATCATAAAAGTGGAGGCGACTTAGAATTTGCTGAAAGCGATTACGGCTCATGATTTGGCCAAATATTGGTGTCAGCATGATAGGGTCCCTTGTCCAGTATGCCGGAATTCTGTTTTTTCATACAATACCCATCAAAAGTACCAGGGCAAAAAATAAAAACATTTCTGCAAGGGAGACAGGGTAATCATATTTGACAGAATGCCTGCTCCTTGTGCCCAGTCTTTCACTCTCATGGCGTTGGCTGCTAGCGAAACGATTTGTTTGTTCCACTCTTTGTTCAACAAAACCCTCACTGAAAAAAAAGTGGAAAAAATCCAGCCTGGTGGAACTAGGGTGAATTCCTGGAGCAGTGCAGCCAGTGCACCCCTGCTCAGTGAAGGGGTGAATGATGGGAGAAAAATCACTCCCATCCTCCCAATTCTATGTCACAAATCCCTCGCCCCCATTGTCCCCATCGTCGCCTTCGTCTGGGTGGGGAGGAGATGCTGGTGGGGGAGGT
>NC_137048.1:11770314-11785314 GCF_032717465.1 Coenobita brevimanus
TAGTGACACCCCAATAATCCATATATATATATTTGCATCATTTTTTGATTTTCCTGAAGTGTACTGAAATTCGGAACTGAAATACACTTGAAAGTCAAAAAAAAAAAAAAAAAGGAAAAAATGTGTCTGAAATTCCTGGTTCCAAGTGCTGAAAAAAAGGATAATATCTTTTATATATATGGTATAAACTTTGACTGACTTTGGAAGTATATTGAAATTCGTGATGATATTTTTGATTTTCAACATTATCAATATTCTCTTATGTGACGGAAAGAAATTTTTAATCTGACTGGAACTGTTTTTTCATAATGTCCAAGAAAGAAGGTAAGTTGATTGGAGGTGATTAGCTGAGAGAGAGAGAGAGAGAGAGAGAGAGAGAGAGAGAGACAGAGAGAGAGAGAGAGAGAGCAGTCATTAAGGACAAACACCATCAAACACAAAGGGTAACAAGCCAATGACAGACACATGGAGAGAGAGAGAGAGAGAGAGAGAGAGAGAGAGAGAGAGCGAGAGCTCTTCTTGTGCTATTATCTGGCCAGTGAGTGTAGGACTGTGAGAATGATGATGTGGATGTGAGAGTTGAATGAGCTAGACAGTGTTTGTGGGATTGTGGAAATTAATGAGCTATGAGAAGATTAGGGATTGTGGGTGGGATTGTGTGTGGGAATGTGGGTGGGACTGTGGGTGGGATTGTCTTGTGTGATGTGGTGTGTTGTGATGTGGTGTGTTGTGATGTGGTGTGTTGTGTGATGTGGTGTGGTGTGGTGTGTTGTGTGGTGTGTTGTGATGTGGTGTGTTGTGTGTTGTGTTGTGTTGTGTGATGTGTTATGATGTGTTGTGTTGTGTGATGTGGTGTGTTGTGTGATGTGGTGTGCTGTGTGATGTGGTGTGTTGTAATGTGATGTGGTATGTTGTGTGATGTGTTGTGTGATGTAGTGTGGTGTGTTTTGTGGTGTGTTGTGGTGTGGTGTGTTTTGTGGTGTGTTGTGGTGTGGTGTGTTGTGTGGTGTGGTGTGTTGTGTGATGTGGTGTGTTGTGTGGTGTGGTGTGGTGTGTGATGTGGTGTGGTGTGTTGTAATGTGGTGTGTTGTGTGGTGTGGTGTGTAGTAGTAGTAGTAGTAGTTGTTCCCTAGGCAGTCTGGCTGAACAGCCCGGAGTCCCTAAGGAAGGCCGTGGCCGAGACCGGGCTTTCCCACAGAGCTCTCAAAGAGTGTATGTTGTGTTGTTGGCGTAGGTGCTGGTGTGCAATGCAGTCTTCCATAATGTGCTTTATAGTATGGGGTGCTGTGTTACATCCTGGACAGGCATCAGCGACGGAGTCATCCAGCCTCTACTGGTAACTTAAGAGGGCTGGATGGTGCCCACATCTCAGCCTGGCCAGGTGGACCCTGTCTTCACAGGGGGCATAGGATTCAGAAGGGTGGATATCAGGAGGCCGTGCATGCAGCTGTGTGTTGCTTTTAAGTGACTGAATGGAGCGGCGAGTGATTTGGGTATGGATATGATTCTGGAACCTGGTCTGAGGCGGGCGAGGGGGGATAGATGACAGTATTTGTGTATGATATCGTTTGCTGGGTGTTGTTTTGATGTTCCTTGGTGTGGGTGGATGTGCTGCCATGTACGAGTAGTGTAGTGGATGTTGTGGGTTTGTGGGGGTTGTAGCAAGAATTTGGGTGCCTCTCATGTCTAGGTGATTATTGACTTTGAGGACTTTGGTTTCTTGATGTAGGTGGTCTGTGGGTGTAGTAGCTGGTGTGTTGTGCGGTGTGGTGTGTTGTGTGATGTGGTGTGGTGTATTGTGTGATGTGGTGTGTTGTGTGATGTGGAGTGTCGTGTGATGTGGTGTGTTTTGTGGTGTGGTGTGTTGTGATCTGCCGTGTGGTGTGTTGTTTGGTGTGTTTCGTGATGTGATGTGTTGTGTTGTGTGGTATGGTGTGTTGTTTGGTGTGATTTGTTGTGTGATGTGGTGTGTTGTGTGGTGTCTTGTGTGCTGTTATGTGGTGTGGTGTGGCGTGTGGTGTGGTGTGGTGTGTTGTGTGGTGTGGTGTGTTGTGTGGTGTGGTGTGTTGTGTAGTGTGTTGTGTGGTGTGGTGTGTTGTGTGGTGTGTTGTGTTGTGTAGTGTGTTGCTTGGTGTGGTGTGTTGCTTGATGTGGTGTGTGTGTGATGTGTTGTGTTGTGTGTTGTGTGGTGTGGTGTGTTGTGTGGTTTAGTGTGTTGTGTGGCGTGTTGTGTGATGTGCTGTGTGGTGTGGTGCGATGTGGTGTGGTGTGTTGTGTGGTATGTTGTGTGGTGTGTTGTGTGGTGTGTTATGTGGTGTGGTGTGTGGTGTGGTGTGGTGTGTTGTGTGGTGTGTTGTGTGGTGTGGTGTGGTGTGTTGTGTGGTGTGATGTGGTGTGTTGTATGGTGTAGTGTGTTGTGTGGTGTGTTGCGTGGTGTGCGATGTGGTTTGGTGTGTTGTGTTGTGTGGTGTGGTGTGGTGTGTTGTGTTGTGGTGTGTTGTGTGGTGTGTGTGGCGTTGTTTGTTGTGTGGTGTGGTGTTGTGTGGTGTGTTGTGTGGTGTGGTGTGTTGTGTTGTGTTGTGTGATGTGGTGTGGTGTGTTGTGTGATGTGGTGTGTTGTGTGATGTGGTATGGTGTGGTGTGTTGTGTGATGTGGTGTGGTGTGTTGTGTGATGTGGTGTGGTGTGTTGTGTGGTGTGGTGTGTTGTGTGACGTGGTGTGGTGTGGTGTGTTGTGTGGTGTGGAGTGTTGTGTGATGTGGTGTGGTGTGTGATGTGGTGTGGTGTGTTGTGTGGTGTGGTGTGGTGTGGTGTGGTGTGTGGTGTGTTGTATGGTGTGTTGTGTTGTGTGATGTTGTGTGTTGTATGCTGTGGTATGTTTTGTGATGTGGTGTGTTGTGTGGTGTGGTGTGGTGTGTGGTATGTCTTGTGTGATGTGGTGTGTCGTGTGATGTGGTGTGGTGTGTTGTGTGGTGTAGTGTGTTGTGTGATGTGGTGTGGTGTGTTGTGTGGTGTGGTGTGTGATGTGGTGTTGTGTGTTGTGTGCTGTGGTGTGTTGTGTGACGTGGTGTGGTGTGTGATGTGGTGTGTTGTGTGATGTGGTGTGTTTTGTGGTATGGTGTGGTGTGATGTGTGGTGTTGTGTGGTGTGTTGTGTGATGTGGTGTGATGTGTTGTGTGATGTGGTGTGTTGTGTGGTATGGTGTGGTGTGTTGTGTGGTTGGTGTGTGGTGTGTTGTGTGATGTGGTGTGTCGTGTGGTATGTTTTGTGATGTGGTGTGTTGTGTGATGTGGTGTGGTGTGTGGTATGTGTTGTGTGATGTGGTGTGTTGTGTGATGTGGAGTGGTGTGGTGTGTGGTTTGGTATGTTGTGTGATGTGGTGTGTTGTGTGATGTGGTGTGTTGTGTGATGTGGTGTGGTGTGTTGTGTGGTGTGGTGTGTTGTGTGGTGTGGTGTGTTGTGTGATGTGGTGTGGTGTGTTGTATGGTGTAGTGTGGTGGGTGATGTGGTGTTGTGTGTTGTGTGGTGTGGTGTGTTGTGTGATGTGATGTGGTGTGTTGTGTGGTGTGGTGTGTGATGTGGTTTTGTGTGTTGTGGTGTGTTGTGTGATGTGGTTTGGTTTGTGATGTGGTGTGTTGTGTGATGTGGTGTGTTTTGTGATATGGTATGGTGTGGTTTGTGGTGTTGTGTAATGTGTTGTGCGATATGGTATTGTGTTGTTTGTGCTGTTGTGTAGTGTGTTGTGTGATGTGGTGTCTTGTGTGATGTGGTGTGGTGTGTGATGTGGTGTGGTGTGTTGTGTGATGTGGTGTGGTGTGTTGTGTGATGTGGTGTCTTGTGTGATGTGGTGTGGTATGTGATGTGGTGTGTTGTGTGATGTGGTGTGGTGTGTTGTGTGATGTGGTGTGGTGTGTTGTGTGATGTGGTGTGTTGTGTGATGTGGTGTGGTGTGTTTTGTGGTGTGTTATATGTTGTCGTGTGTTGTGTGATGTGGTGTATTGTGTGATGTGGTGTGTTGTGTGGTGTGGTGTGTGATGTGGTTTTGTGTGTTGTGGTGTGTTGTGTGATGTGGTTTGGTTTGTGATGTGGTGTGTTGTGTGGTGTGGTGTGGTGTGTTTTGTGGTGTGTTATATGTTGTCGTGTGTTGTGTGATGTGGTGTATTGTGTGATGTGGTATGTTGTGTGGTGTGGTGCGTTGTGTGGTGTGTGGTGTGATGTGGTGTGGTATGTTGTGTGGTTTAGTGAGTTGTGTGGTGTGGTGTGTGGTGTGATGTGGTGTTGTGTGGTGTGTCCATAAAATCTTCTGAAGGGAGAAAGTATAAGAAAAAATATATATTAATATATGTTCCCCTGTTGCCTATTCCTCACTTCATTTACTGTCTATCTGTCTATCTATCCCTCTATCTACTGTATCTATCTATCTGTCTATCTGTCTGTCCATCTATAGCCAGACGCCATAATCCCGTAAGGGGTAGCCGTTTGTCTCTAAGTTAGTTGTTTTACGGGGAGAGGTACTAACCTTCCACCAACTCACTTCTTCACTCGTAGGGAACGCGTATGGGTTATATGGTTACCATTCAGTGTTGTAAGTGGTTTCCTGGCTTACAGGAAACCATTAGTCTTGTCACTCAATATAAAGCCACCTGAAAATGAGAGAAGAGTAATAAAATGTGACAGAAAAGATGGGAGAAACAGGAAGAGAGTTGGACAGACATAGAAAAAGAATGATAAAAGTGAACGAAGAAGTAGGCAGCACTACATCAAGTGAGAGGATGATGGTAAGAAACAGGATGAGAGGAGGACAGACACAGAAAAAAGAATGATAAAGGTGAAAGAAGAAGTAGGCAGCACTACAACCAGTGAGTGGATGATGGTGAGAAATAGAAAGAGAGGAGGACAGACACAGAAAGAGAATGATAAAAGTGAAGGAAGAAATAGGCAGCACTACGTCAAGTGAGTGGATGATGGTGAGAAATAGGAAGAGAGGAGGACAGACACAGAAAAGGAATGATAAAGGTGAAGGAAGAAGTAGGCAGTACTACATCAAGTGAGTGGATGATGGTGAGAAACAGGAAGAGAGGAGGACAGACACAGAAAAAGAATGATAAAGGTGAAGGAAGAAGTAGGCAGCATTACATAAAGTGAGTGGATGATGGTGAGAAATAGGAAGAGAGGAGGACAGACACAGAAAAATATTGATAAAGGTGAAGGAAGAAGTAGGCAGCACTACATCAAGTGAGAGGATGTTAGGAGAAATAAAATAACTCATTCGGCCTTAAACCTATCTAATATACTATAGCAGTAGCCGTGTGTCTTTGTGTGTGTGTGTGTGTGTATTTCTAGCAGCCGAAACTGCACTTTCAAATCGCACCAAAATTTGCACAAAAATTGCAAAAAATCGCTGATGTGAAAAAACTTGGTCCCATCACAATTGAAAAACTTTTATTATATTTAATGAGCGATCAAATTTTGACCAAAAAAACGCCGCTTCCGGTGCCCGGTCGGTTGCCGTGGCCGAGTGGTTAATATCACGGACTTGCATGCAAACAACTTGGGTTCCACGCCCGAAGTGAGGTGAGGGTGCCTTTCTTCGGTACGGAGGCGTCCTGGTGCACCAAAATTGGCATGAAAATTGCAGGAAATTCGCTGATGTCGAAAACTTGGTTCCATCTCGATTGATGATTTTTTTTAATTAGAGTTAAGAGTGATCAAAGTTTGGTTCGGAAAACAGTTCATTCCGTACCGAGACTTTTAAAAATCGAGTCTACTTGAGTCACGAGAAAGCGAGCGCGCAGCGCGACAGCCCTCCGCAGGAGCAAGTGTGAGAGGGCGCGAAGGGCCCACGAAGCACTTGTTAGTAATCATAGCTCCGTTACTACACACACACACACACACACACACACACACACAATCATTATAACACATGGACTTTCACATGGTTCACTTCCTACAGATACCCCCTCCCCATTCGTACCACGCCAGCATGAGGGAGGGTTAATTCTGGCTGTCGCTTTCCCTCCTAGGGCAAGAATCGGTTCTTGAGTGGGTGTATTTTTTTATTATACTCTTTAACTGTAATTTGGCCCTAATATTTCCCCTTTTCCATCTTGAATGCTGAGCTGACAAATTATTGCTCCGCTTTTAGAAGGCTGAGCGATAATCTTTTTACCTGCCTGTGTGTATGTGTGTGTGTGTGTGTGTGTGTGTGTGTGTGTGTTCACATTATATCTCATTAACGGCTTGAGCTATCAAAATGAAACCTTCAGAATATCAAGATTTGGCCAAAACCTTGGACTTGGCCAATAGCATATTCTGGCGGGCAATTGACATTCTTTTCCCGAATGCTTTTCTTTCATTGATGATAGTCACAAATACGTGCTATGGGGTGGATGTAGAGCCGTGAAATTGTCTTTTTCCGCCACAGACCTGCGTGATTTAAACTGCCGAGCGACGAAAACCTGGGCCAAGTTAAGGTGAAAGGATTATAGCACAGAGACGTACCAATATCCCCTACCCTCTTGGCCTTATACTAATATCGTTCAATATGGCAATGGGTTTTACTGAGTAGGGAAGTACAGTCAAGGGGAGGAATATCGGTCCAATTTTTAGTCGAAGTAGGCAACTTTTACACAATGAAAAAGTTGGTTGGGTTCCGATAATAAGATCACTGAGTTCCAAAGTTATTGTTCACTGTCTCATTATTTATCGTAAGGGAGTGGGTTAAAATCAGCGTAGTCCTGTGAAAGCTATACCTTCCAGATCAGAACGTGTCTAAATACTCTAAAGAGAAGGCAAATTACCAAAAATAAATAAATAAACCAGTACTGTATAAACCCAGTAAAGTGCGTTTGCGAGCGAGTGGCGAGCGAGGGGGCACCATCTCATCACAGTTTCCCTCTGATATAAAATTATTGGTTGAATCTCCGATATTTAATTGCTAGAGCTGATGCCAAAAACACAGTGTTACGACCGAAAATCTTATAAAAATTGATTTCATAAATGAGGCGTTCACCGATTAGAGCCGAACACTGCCTTGGAAAACTGGAGATTGCAAGGGGTTCCTACGCCTTTATGGGTGAGTTTTTAGTTGATCACAAAATTTATTGAATGAATGTATCACATGCAGAAACAATTTACACTCTGCTTCACATACGAGTAAAGTTATTAGCTTCTTCTTAGCTTTACGGTCGGGTCGGGCCGGGTCGGGTCAGGTCGGGCCGCTCATTTCCAGACTTAACTGAGAAGAAACATCCCTCGCTCGCTCGTGATAGAATAAAATAAAAAGGAAAAATCACTGGACTGCACGAGTTCAAATGGAGAAATGCTCACCACAGGGCGAAATGTAAACACTGGCGTATTATGCTCACTACAGGGTGAAATGTAAACACTGGCGTATTATGCTCACTACAGGGCGAAATGTAAACACTGGCTTATTATGCTCACTACAGGGCGAAATGTAAACACTGGTGTATTATGCTCACTACAGGGCGAAATGTAGACACTGGCATATTATGCTCACTACAGGGCGAGATGTAAACACTGGCGTATTATGCTCACTTCCGGGCCACATGTCAACACGGAGCTATTATCCTCACTCAAGGGCGCCTTTGTAAACGCGATGGACCTCCTTAATTAATGTTTAGGAGTGGTATAGAGGGCCGAAGTGTGACGTCACGTAACCATGACAACCGCCGTGCTGGTTCAACACAAACATCCAACACTGCGGCTTTTACAATACCGTCTCTTGTGTCATTCTTCTGGGAGTCAATATATAAATGCGAAAACCACTATACATGTATCCATATATCAACCTTCTTTTACTCTGTTGGTGTAATATTAAAACCACATAAAACCACCTCTATCCATTCCACCATCACCATTTCTATCTACATGACCGTTTGTCTGTCTGTCAATCTGTATCAGTCTACCTATCAGTCTCTACCTGTATTTTATCCACTTAGTCCTTCGTTTTCACCATTCATGCATTTTCCATATACTGATTTTTGTTACCTATATTTAGGCGAGAAATATAATGATGATGATGGTGGCGATGACGGTGATAATGATATGAGTTTTCCATCTACTTTACGTTCTTTTTAACTTTCATGTTCCACAGACTCACTTAGCTTTGAGAGAGAGAGAGAGAGAGAGAGAGAGAGAGAGAGAGGACTTTAAATATAATGACATAGAAGGGAAGTGATTTTTGGAGAGACGGATGTTTGAGAAAGCATGAAGAGAATAATTAAAGTGAGAGTGAGATTGGATTTTGTGTGTGTGTGTGTGTGTGTGTGTGTGTGTGTGTGTGTGTGTTGTTACATAGCCTATGATTTCATCATCCTTTGTGTAATTCTAACGTACAGTGTGCTGCCTCTTTGATCACGAGCGTGTTCTGCCTCAGTCCCCCCCTTCTACCGTTATAGTAGAGTAAGTCGTCCTTTCTGTTGTTCAGAGCGGGATTGTCAACTCTTTGTCCCCATGGCTTCATTTGCGCGTCCTTCTTACAAGTTGTATCAAGCTCTGCTGGCCCCTATATATTGAGCTCAGTCTCTGCATCATGGCCACTTAGATCTGCTCCTCATTTTGTTCACATCTCTGTCCTCCCCTGTACAGTTATTGTTGTGAGTGCTCAGGAAGTCTCCAACCATCTAGCAGCTGTGTAATTTCAATATAACTGTTGTTGCATTTTTCTTGTGCTGTGTAGCATAGGGTTAATTCTTAGGCCTAGTGAGGTTGTTTTGTGATTTATGTAAAGGCTCTTTTTGTCAGTCATTTTTGATAATATTTTGTATCTGTAATAATTTATCTTGCATTAACTGAGCATTACCCAGTGTATTTTCATTTTATCAGGGCTGACTTAGATAAATTTACTCTTGCTAATTTCGTGTTAATAGAGGCTATTGCAGTTAACCATATATTTAACCTGTTTTTTGCCATTACATTATCCTTATGAGTCCTGAATGTTTTGTTGTTAGTTTGAGCATAAAACTTTAACTTGTAATTTTACCTAACTCTTTTGTTTTGAACCTGGAACTTTACGGGACAGTAGTGATTTTCAGTATTCTCACTTAAAGTGTACATCATCTTTCTCTGTTCCGTAACATAAATTTGGCGACCTCTTATCAGGATATTCAGGATATTATCATAAGGATATTGTTTGATATTTTGTGACTGTGATTTATTCATGATGTCTACTATTTCTACACTTGATGAAGCCAAAGATTTTTTGTCAAATGTGCAAACAGTGTGTGATGTAGAAAACAGAACAAAGAATGAACTTATGCTTGTTGCTCAACAATTGGGAATTGCTGTTCGCTCTCATCATTCTAAAGATCAAATTGTTGACATGATTAATGAAAGCTTGTTTAATGTAACTCCTCCAAATGAGCAAACGCAGATTGAATTAGCTAAGTTACAGCTAGCCCTGCAGGAGTCTCGTGCTAAGGAGGCGGAGGCTCGTATTCAGGAGGCACAGATACACGCACAAGTTGAACTTGCCAGGATTCAGGCAGACCATGAGTATCACATGAAACAAGGTGGAACTGGATCATCTAGCTCTGATGATTTTGATGTGGCTAAAAATGTTAAACTTGTCCCTCCTTTTAATGAATCTGATTTAACAAAGTATTTTCAGTTGTTTGAGAGGGTAGCTACAGGTTTTAATTGGCCAAAAAAGTATTGGCCAATACTCCTTCAAACTGTTCTCACCGGTAAAGCTCAAGTAACATATGCATCTTTGCCTCAGGATGAATGTGATAATTATGATGTAGTTAAGAGCTTGATTCTTAAGGCCAATGAGCTTGTTCCTGAAGCCTATAGAGTAAAATTTAGGACAACTTACAAGCAAGATAAGCAATCCCATGTTGAGTATGCAAAAATCAAAGAAGATCTGTTAGAGCAGTGGTTAAATTCTAAGAATGTGGATTCTGATTTTGGTAAATTTAAGCAGATGATTTTGCTGGAGGACTTCAAAAGATGTGTTAATAAAGATGTAAGCCTATATCTTGATGAGAGAAGAATAGATAATTTGTCTGATGCTGCAGTTTTAGCTGATGAATATGTTCTCACTCACAAGAGATATTCTAGAGAAAAAGGGAAAGCTGAGAGTAAGTACGTTGCCTCTACTCAGAGTACAGGTAACAGGAAAGAGAATAAAGATGATGTTTCTCAGGAAGTAAATACCAGCTTCACCTCTAGATTTCAGAAAAGTAAATGTACTTATTGTAGTAAGCTTGGTCATACTACGGAGAGATGTTTCAGGAGACAGCGTGATGTGAACAAAAAGGAGTCTTTAAATATTCAGTCAATTGGTCTAGTGTCCACCCTTGAGAGTTCCCAGAATTCTTTAACTGAGTTAACTGAACCTGCTTTGAGGGGTAACTTAAATTCTCATGATGGAGCTCCTCTTTTGAGCAGTAACGTGGGTGACACTCTCAAGAGTTTATGTGCTAATTTCCTGTCTGATGGTTTTGTCAGTCTTCTGGACAGTAATGACAGGAAATCAGTTAAAATATATCGTGATACAGGTGCTTGCCAATCCCTTATGCTGACCAGTGTTCTAGGCTCTAATGTAAATTCCTCTGATGAAACTGTAATCTTACAAGGTGTAGGGAATAATTACTTCTCTGTCCCTCTGTGCAGAGTGAATTTAGAGTCTGGTTTTGCTAATGGTTCCGTTATGGTTGGGTTGGTTGAGACACTCCCAATGTCAGGTGTAACTTTCTTACTTGGAAATGATATTGGTGGAAGTCAAGTGTGTCCAGCTCCTCAGTTGTCTGGTGAGCCGGTGGCTGCGACCCAGGATTGTGATGTCCCTGATGTGTTCCCTGCTTGTGCTGTCACTAGGGCTAAGTCTAAAGTTACTGGTGATTTAGAGGATAATGATGATGATGATGTTATCCTAGCTGACACTTTTCTTGCTAATTTGGACCACTCACCAGATGAGGCAGTACCCCGTAGTGTTGATAATTTGTCTCGTCAAGAGTTGGTTGAGTTGCAGGTTGCTGACCCTGAGTTGAAAGGTCTAGCTAACTCTGCTTACAGTGAAGAAGAGTCAGCCGGTGCTTCTACTTGTTATTATGTAAAGTCAGGAGTACTTATGAGGAAGTGGAGACCCCCAGCAGCAGCAGCCGACTGTGAATGGGAGGTTGTACATCAAGTTGTCATCCCTCGTGTTTGTAGGCAGGATATCATTAGAGTGGCTCATGATTCCAGTTTGGCAGGACACCTTGGAGTGAGGAAGACTGTGGCACGCATTTTGAAACACTTCTACTGGCCAGGTATCTTCAGGGATGTTTCCTGGTATTGTAAGTCTTGTCACACCTGTCAAGTTGTGGGGAAGTGTAATCAGACTGAAAAGGTTGCACCTCTAGTTCCCATTCCTCCTTTTGAGGCGCCTTTCACCCGTGTGTTGGTGGATATTGTGGGCCCTCTTCCTAAGACTTCTTCAGGATTTTCTTATGTGTTGACCCTGATTGATATGGCTACTCGTTATCCTGAAGCCATTCCACTTAGAAATATCTCAGCAAAGAACGTGGTTAAGGAAATGCTAGGGTTCTTCACAAAGTTTGGTCTGCCCAAGGAGGTACAGTCAGACCGGGGAAGTAATTTCATGTCAAATGTTTTCAAGCAGTCTCTGAAAGAGTTGGGCATCACCCAGATCACGTCTTCAGCTTACCATCCCCAGACCCAAGGAGCGTTGGAGAGATATCATCAAACACTCAAATCGATGCTCAAGAAATACTGTTTGGAACATCAGAAAGACTGGGATAAAGGTCTTCCATTCGTTGTGTTTGCCGCAGGAGAATCTCCAAATGAATCACTGGGCTTCTCACCTTTTGAACTACTGTTTGGCCATGAAGTAAGAGGACCCCTTAAGCTACTCAAGGAATGCTGGCTGTCAGAGGAAGATGACGTCAACCTGCTGGAGTATGTGATGAAGTTCAAAGAACGGCTGTCCACTGCTTTACAGCTGGCGAGAGAGAATTTAGGAGCTGCTCAGGAGAAGATGAAGACTTGGTATGATAAGAAGTCCAGGTTACGCCACTTTCAGCCAGGAGATCAGGTTTTGGTTCTGCTACCGGTTCATGGGCAACCTCTTCAAGCCAAGTTTAGTGGTCCTTATTTCGTGGAGAAGAAACTCAGTGATGTCAACTATGTCATCGCCACACCAGATCGTAGAAAGAACAAGCAACTTTGTCACATCAACATGCTAAAGTTTTATCACAGGCGGGACGAAAATAATCCAGTCTGCACTGTAGCTGTTCCACCCGAGTCTGCAAGTGAAGCTCTCCCATGCAGCATGAGCCTGAGTGATAGTTTGGGGAAGAATCCTGATATCATGAATGATCTCCAGACTAAGCTTTCTCATCTACCTCCCGAGGAAAGGCAAGAGTTTTCGGCATTACTGCAGGAGTACCCGCAAGTGTTCCGTGCCACTCCAGGAAGAACCACTGTGTTGATGCATGATGTCGATGTTGGTGACGCAAAGCCAATTAAATTGCCTCCTTACCGTGTGAACCCAGTGAAAGTTCCTCTCATCCAGAAGGAGCTTGGCTACCTGTTGGACCACAAGATGATTGAGCCCTGTCAGAGCGAGTGGAGTTCTCCTGTCACTCTAGTCCCTAAGCCAGGTGGGTCACAGCGGCTTTGCATTGACTACAGACGTGTTAATCAGATAACGAAAACAGACATTTACCCTCTCCCTCGTGTGGAAGATTGCATAGACAAGATCGGAAAGGCTAGGTACATAAGTAAGTTTGATTTGTTAAAGGGATACTGGTAAGTACCTATGACTGAACGTGCTAGGGAGATCTCATGTTTTGTAACACTAGGAAAGACTTTTGCATGTTCGGTAATGCCATATGGTATGAAGAATGCACCAGCCACATTTCAGAAGCTCATGAATGTTGTAACAGAGAGTTTGGCAGGGTGTGTTGTTTATATTGATGATGTATTAATCTTCAGTGACAACAGGAAAGATCACCTATGCCATGTCAGTAAATTTCTTGAGCGTTTAGTTCAGGCTAATCTTGTAGCTAATTTATCAAAGTGTGAGTTTGGTCAAGCTAAAGTTCAGTACCTTGGGTACGTAATTGGTGATGGACATGTTGCACCGCCAGCAGCTAAGGTTCAGGTTATAAGTGATCTTCCCAGACCTAAAAGTAGGAAAGAGCTACAAAGATTTTTGGAAATGGTAGGTTATTACAGGAGATTTGTTCTTAACTTTTCAATTCTTGTATCACCACTTACAGACCTACTGAAAAAGGGAGTTGAATTTGTCTGGACCGATAACTGTGAATCCTCTTTCAACAAACTTAAAGCTATCCTATTAAGTCAGCCAGTGCTCGCTACTCCAAATTTTGCTAAGCCTTTTAATATGTCTGTTGATGCAAGTGATACAGGAGCTGGGGCTGTTTTGCTGCAAGAGGATGATCAGGGTATTGAACACCCTGTATCTTATTACAGTAAGAAGTTCACTCCACCTCAAAAGAACTACTCCACTATTGAGAAAGAGCTTTTGGCCTTGATTTTGGGTTTACAGCATTTTTCATTTTATTTGTATTCTGGTTTTGACCCCATAGTCATTTATACCGATCATAACCCACTGAAATTCCTTAGTAAGTTTAAAGATAAAAATCAGAAATTGACAAGATGGAGTCTACTTCTTCAGGAGTATTCATTAGACATACAACATGTCAAGGGGAAAGAAAATGTTATTGCAGATTGCTTATCTAGACTTTAGACAGATTGTTTTAGAGTAATAAGAAATTTCCTTTGTAAATTTCTTTTTCTTTGTGGGGAGGTGTTACAAAGCCTATGATTTCATCATCCTTTGTGTAATTCTAACGTACAGTGTGCTGCCTCTTTGATCACGAGCGTGTTCTGCCTCAGTCCCCCCCTTCTACCGTTATAGTAGAGTAAGTCGTCCTTTCTGTTGTTCAGAGCGGGATTGTCAACTCTTTGTCCCCATGGCTTCATTTGCGCGTCCTTCTTACAAGTTGTATCAAGCTCTGCTGGGCCCTATATATTGAGCTCAGTCTCTGCATCATGGCCACTTAGATCTGCTCCTCATTTTGTTCACATCTCTGTCCTCCCCTGTACAGTTATTGTTGTGAGTGCTCAGGAAGTCTCCAACCATCTAGCAGCTGTGTAATTTCAATATAACTGTTGTTGCATTTTTCTTGTGCTGTGTAGCATAGGGTTAATTCTTAGGCCTAGTGAGGTTGTTTTGTGATTTATGTAAAGGTTCTTTTTGTCAGTCATTTTTGATAATATTTTGTATTTGTAATAATTTATCTTGCATTAACTGAGCATTACCCAGTGTATTTTCATTTTATCAGGGCTGACTTAGATAAATTTACTCTTGCTAATTTCGTGTTAATAGAGGCTATTGCAGTTAACCATATATTTAACCTGTTTTTTGCCATTACATTATCCTTATGAGTCCTGAATGTTTTGTTGTTAGTTTGAGCATAAAACTTTAACTTGTAATTTTACCTAACTCTTTTGTTTTGAACCTGGAACTTTACAGGACAGTAGTGATTTTCAGTATTCTCACTTAAAGTGTACATCATCTTTCTCTGTTCCGTAACAGTGTGTGTGTGTGTGTGTGTGTGTGTGTGTGTGTGTGTGTGTGTGTGTGTGTATTTCTTACCTAGTTGCTCTTACCTAATTGTATCTTTACAGGAATGAGTGAAGCTCGTACTGTCCCGTGTCTTAAACCATATTTATCGCACCTATCCTTAAATTTGTGAATTATTTGGCTCGCTGTTTCATTCGGTAGTGCATTCCACTGATCAACTGCTCTGTTTGGGAAACTAAATTTCCTTACGTCTTTATCACCTCTCTTTTTATGAGTTTTTTGCGGTGTCCTCTTGCTGATGCATCCCCATAAGTTATGTAATCATTTGTCTATTTTCTTCTTCCATGATATGGATTTATATAGCATAATCATGTCACCTCTTTTCCTTCTCTCCTCTAGTGTTGGTAGATTCATTTTTTT
>NC_137048.1:11790314-11797814 GCF_032717465.1 Coenobita brevimanus
GAAGGGAAAAGGAATGATGTGGAAGAGATCGAGTATGATGGAAGAACGAAGAGGAATATGAACAATTATATCTTTAGTAAGGATTGTGGCTTCTAGTATTGGGTAGTAGTGTTCTAAAGAGGAAAACGGAATCATAGGAGACAAGCCGAATGTTGAGTGAGCCCATTCCAAAGTAGAACAAAGGTCAGAGAGAGAGATACTAAATCTAGGGTCACACGACTATCAACAGCATTGACTAAAATACGAATTACGCTAGAAACTTGGGAGTTCAAAAGTCCCTTTTGAAACCAGAAAGGTCACGGTTAGTCGCCACACCAAATAATCCACTGAGGATTTCTCCTCCAAGGTCAAAAAGTCCACGTTTCACTCGTGAGCGACCCACAGGCGTTTGGTGAGGGAAGGAATCTTGAAGATGGTTGAACTGATAACGAATATAATCTAATTTCCAGCAGATGGGTAAGTAGAGTGTGTGCAAAAATGTGTCATTGGGATGTCGATTTTTAATTTCTGACAAGAGTCCCTGCAGGTCGTCTAACTGACGTGCAAGGTCAGGCAGGGCGATGGCCACGGCGGCCAGCGGCTCTAGGTCGTAGCGCAATGAGACGATGTCTTTGACCACTATTACCTTGCATCCTGCGCCAACCAAGGCCCCGGGGCGTACGGCACCATCGTCCTCACCCGATCCAGACCCAACCAGAGTCAGCACTGTCAGCACGTAGACCCACAGCATCTTTCCTACAAAATGAGGTGATCTTAGAGGTGATGTTGATACAGATGTTAACGACAGTATGAGATGATAACGTTATGCATGAGACTTAGTGGCAGAAAGCAACTTGGCACGATAGTCATTAACAGTAGGGGAAGGCTGAATAGTAGTGTCAGAAGGAAGGTTTAGAGAAGAGGAAGAAGGCTGAGTAGGAATTTGTTGTGGGGATGTGATCTCTCTTAGTGGTTCCTCCAAAACTATGCGTTTTGATGCACGTTTGAGATGATCTGCATGCACCCATGTTGTCTCTGCCTTGTGCGGATCTCTTAATTCAAACTTATTACCTTTATGAGATATGACACGGAAGGGACCCAAGAATTTACTGTTTAGTTTTGATTCTCTGTCATGACCTAGGGCAAAAACTAAGTCACCTACTTGGATGGTAACATCTGTGGCAGCGGCATGTTGGTTACATACTATCTCCTCATTTGTATAGGCCAGATTATCCTGAACATAATTATGAATTTTCTGGAAGTTGGACAGGTTGACTCGCACATAGTTATCGTAGTCGTATATTGGATCGGATTTGGATTGCGACAGTGAATAAGGTAGTCTTTTGTCAAAGCCATATATGATGAAGAATGGTGTTTCTCCTATTGACTTATTGATGGATGAATTAATTGAAGCAGCTACCTGTGGAATCCATTCATCCCAGGTGGAAGTCTGATCTACTATGTGATGCAGACTCTCCAATATCTTTCTATTCCGGTGCTCTACTAGGCCATTCCAGGCTGGATGATGGGCCACTATATTGCATTTCTTAATTCCGTATTGAAGACAAATTTCTTCCAGAACTGAATTATTGAACTCTGACCCGTTATCAGTTGAAATTACTTCTGGTGTTGTGAAAGGGCAAATAACTGAATTAATAAAGGCATGTGCTACTGCGTTAGCAGACTTTTCACGCAATGGAACTAAGATAACAAATCTAGAGAAATGATCGACTACCACTAACAGATAAACGAAGCCAGATTCTGTACGAGGCAGCTTCAGAAGATCAAGAGAGACAGTTTTCCAAGGTTTTGATGGTGCTGGGTATTGCAATATAGGAGCAGGTTGACAGGTTGTCCCCTTGTGATGGGCACATGATAAACATGCATTGCAGTGCTCTTCTATATCCTTTCGCATAGTGGGCCAATAACATGACCGACGTGCTTACCGTAAGCTTCTGTCTTTGCCAGGGTGTGATGCATGAGGGGTGTCGTGGATTAAATGGAGGGCAGCAGGAATTAAGTCTGTTGGAATGACTAGTTGCTTAACTTCGCAATGAGGTACGTTGTTACCTTTCAGTACTGAGTTTTTATAGAGCAATTCATTATTGAGGAAGAATCTGATACAGGGACTGGTAACTTTGGCAAAGAAGAATCATCGCCTGACTCTAGAAAGTATATGACCTGTGACCGTACGGGGTCCTCATGCTGGAACCTACTGTATGTAGTGTGTCATAACTGAACGCCAAGTTTACGTCACAACCGGTTGAGACTGTGGCAACATGCCGCGAGAGGGCATCGGCTACGACATTGGATTTTCAAGGAACGTATTCAAATGTCGGATTATAGTCAGTCACAATGACTGCCCAACGTGCAAGTCGACCAGTAAGGTTACATCCCCGAAACAAGTCACATAAGGGAAGATGGTCTGTTTGGATGTGAACATGATATCCGTAGATGATGCTGCGGAAATGTTTTGGGGACCAGACCACGGCAAGGGCTTCCCAGTGAGTTACACTGTAATTCTTTTCTGCGGAGTTTAGCACACGGCTAGCATAGGCAATGACACGTTTCTTTCCTTCGGAGTCATATTGCATGAGAACGGCACCTAGACCTACTCCGGAAGCATCAGTACAGAGAAGAAATGGTTTAGAATAATCAGGGAATGCCAAAACTGGTGATTGTGCTAGAGCAGTTTTCAGTGTTGTGAATGCAGTTGCCTGTTCGTCAGCCCACACAAAAGACGCATCCTTCTTTAGCAATTTTGTTAACGGCGCAGCTATCTGGGCGTACACTTTAATGAACCTTCTATAATACCCACTGAGACCGAGGAAACTGCGTACAGCGTTGGTGTTGGTTGGAGTTGGGAAATTCGTCACGCCTCTAACCTTGTCATCTGATGTGTGAATTCCGTGAGCATCAACAACATGTCCTAGGAATTGGAGTTTCTTACGTAAAAAGTCACACTTTGATAGTTTGATCTTAAGTCCGGCTTGTTTGAGTCTAGTGAACACTTTGGCTAACTTTTCTAAGTGTTCCTTCACCGAGTGACTAGCGATTATGACATCATCTAGATAAGCAAAAACTGAGTGACCTATCATGCCGGTGAAAACTGTATGAATTAGTCACATGAATGCTGAAGGTGCATTTCTCAAACCGAATGGAAGTCTACAGAATTGGTAATGACCGGATGGAGTACTGAAGGCAGTGATTGGACGAGATGATTCTTCCATCTTGACCTGCCAATATCCACTTAAAAGACCTAGGGAGGAAAAAACACAATTGTTTTCACCTAAGGATTCCAGCAAATTAGTGAGTACAGGAATTGCAAATCTGTCCGGGACAGTCAGTGCATTCACGCGTCTGTAATCTATGACTGGTCGTAACTCACCACCTTTCTTTGGAACCAGAAATAGTGGGCTGTTCCACGGGCTATCAGAGTGTTCAATGACCTCATTATCCAACATGTCCTGAATAAGATGATCGGCTTGTTGACGTTGGCTATGTCGTCAACGGTAGGCAGGTATATATACTGGCTGAGCTCCAGGCTGTAATGTAATATTATACTTTACCAAATTTGTCTTGCCCATATTCTCACCGGGTAGGGCTACTACTTCGCGATAGTCTGGCAAGAGATTAATTAATTGATGTCGGTGTTCCGGGAAATCACTTTGTTTCACATGAGATTCAAGATTAGATGGAATATTGGTGGACTGAGCAACTGAGCACACATCAGCAACAGGGTATGGGAAATCTTGGCACACATGTATGGCCGCTGGGTATACCAAGAAATCGCCAATCTGTGTTCCCATTCGTAAGGTGTAAGCGGTGTTTGTTGTGTTTGCAATATACAAGTAGCATAAACCATCCTCCAGCACCGTACATAACGCTGACTCATAAGCTAAGCCATTCATACAACACGTCTCAGGTAAGGTTAGTACATCCACTCCTGCTTTTGCACCCACAACACGAACAGAGACTTTGGTAAACTTGTGTGGCAACAAAATTGTGCACTGATTTGTTACTGCACGTCTTATCTCTGTGTGTTGTAAAACATCAATCACACTATCTGAGTAGTTAAATGAGACGTGTCTGAGTCGGCGAGTGTGCCACTGTCAGAGAGGTTGATACGATCTATAATTGAATGTTCAGAGGATGTAGTACTAGATGGTAGTGTACTTGGCTGTTCAGGTAACGGCGTGTGTATTTGGTTACTCTTGACTACTGTTGGAATCATGTAAGACTTAATAAGTGAGTCGGTTTGGGAAAGTACCGGACGTGGATATTCCATACTAGATATTGGGAAACCATTGACATGTACACAACGAGAAGCAGGGAGGAGAGCAATGGCTTCTTGGGCCATTGTCGAAAAGCCAATGAGAGTGTCCGCTGGATACCTAAGATCATTAGTGACATGAAACTCTACGTCAAAAGGTCTTAAGGCTTTATCAAGTTGTACTTCTAGTGTGATCTTTCCTTTGACCTGAAATTCTGAGCCATCCTCACCGCATAGGCGAATATCAGGTGGTTTGAGGAGCCCAACTCTTTTAGTTATTATCCTGATGTTGTTTAAAGAGGTATCTGAGATTAGATTTACCATAGATCCGCTGTCCATAAAGAAAGAGCTTTGTACCCCTTCGCTCCATCCTAGAATGACTAAGCCTGAAGATGTTATAGGTCCTACCTGACGAATGGGAAGTTGATTTTCTGTTACCTTATTTTCAGACACCGGCGGATCTTCTACTGTTAGGTTACATTTCTCCGATCTGAGCGCTCGTTTTCCCCCTACTGACGGCTCTTAAGGTAACGACACTCGTCTGTGGAGTGAGTTGTGCTATTCTTATGGTACTTGCAAGTTAGACGTCGGGACTGCGAAGGTGCGTGCAGGCGTTCCCGTGAGCGAAAACGTCTTTCTTTGCGTGCCATATATGATTCTCGATGACCTACATTACCACAGTGCCAGCACACAACTGAGGATTGCTTGCTTCGTCGCAGAGTTGAATTGTCACGACCGCTAGAAGGTGAACGATAGTGTGGGTGTGACTGATTACTAGGTTTGGTTCTTGTAGTTGGCCACGAATGAGAGGAATCAGATGAAGTGATGCTGGTGTGTAGTACTCTCGCAGTGCCACCTGCAGAGGGAGAGGGTGAACTGTAAGAATCGACCTGGCGAGTGAAGTCTGTTCCTGACCTTTCATAGATTGTCATACTAATATCCATTATTTTGTCTCCTGGTTTAAAGCCAACTTGTAGTGCTATTTGTTTTTGGGAGTCCGAAAGCCAATTGAGAAATCTAAAGTAACTGAACAAGTCTGCAAAATTATTTAATGTAATCATGATCTCCCCATTGTGTTGTGTTACCCATTGAGTACCACGGAATAATTGGCGCAACTCTGAACTCGTCGCCCTCATAGTAGCAGCTGCCTCAATTACTTTTGCATGTTGGGGAGGTACCTTCATGTCTTCCTGCATTTGCTTGAGGAGATTAGTTAATCCTATAAGGGATGCAGAATTGGAATGTTGACAACAGTACTGAATAAGCAGTTGGCGAAACGTGTCAAACGTTTGACAATCTTCGAAGTGCCCCGCACGAATAGCGGCTCCTATTAATGATCTGCCATGATGGAGTCGACTGAGAAGATATGAAACTTTCAAGGGTTCAGTTACAATCTGGCGATTATGAATGTCGTTTTTGACCTCTCTGAGGAAATCGTAAATAGAAACAGTACGGTACTATCCTCTCCTGTAAATTTGGGTCTATTCACATCATCCAAATATATGGATTGTGGAGGTGGAGGGTTCTGAGTCGCCATCGTAAGAAGAGGGTGAGACCGCGAAGGTGAGGAAGTAGGCATGGTAGTGAACTGAGACGGTGTGTGGGAAGGAAGTGTCGTGGCGGTAGTGGTGTGTGTATGTGTAGTAGTAGGGAGGGATAAAGACTGTGAAGAAGACTGAGTGGTTTCAGGAGAATCAGTTGGAGAAGATGACAAAGTATCTGGAGTCAATATATCTGGATTTAGGGTAGGAGTAACAGGTGTAGTAGAAACAGGTAGGGAACTTACGGTTGGTTTGGTATAACATCTGCCACTGCGAAGATTTACATTATCACTACATACAGTGTTATCTGTGTTACCGTCAGGTTCAATAGGTGAGTGATCTACCCTTTTAAAAAAGGAGATTAACAGAGTAGGAAGTATGCAAATGAAACTAAATGAACAAATGGATGAATAAATGAGAATATATAAATTAAAATATTTGTACTCTGTAAAGAAATGACATCTATATAATTAATATGAGTGAAAATGAATGCATTATTTACAGCTGAGTATGAGTGGGAGAAAATGGGATGAAGTAGGAGTGAGTGAACGAAAAATTCTGACTGAACGAAAAATGAGGGACGAGAATACAATGAATGGATGAGAGTAAATAGCGAATATATCACAATCTATAGAGACAGCTTGGCTTCTCTGTAGAAAGGGATTAATCAATGTAATGGAATGAGGAATTACATGAAAATGCAGGTAGGAAATACTTCTAGTGAGATGCGGTCAGTCCCAAGGCTGGAGAAAAAGTGAGGCTCTCGTCTCCTCGTGATTGGGTGGAAGTGTCCGTGACGTCACTGGGTGGTGGCTCTCCACTAGGCAGAACGAGAAGGTGATAGGAGCAGGAGACTGTGACGTAGCTCGATGTGACTGGCCACGCTCCCTGGGTGACGTCGGTGTGTGTGGTGGGTGGGGAAAACGACGACATAACGGCGTCGGGCGGCGGTTGGGGGCTGCTTCCTGGAGTGGGGTCTGGGGTGAAGTTTGTGGGGTCTGAAACTAACCCTTACAGCAGGCTGGACAGGAACACAGGCAGGCAAAGGCAGGTTGTAGGTTGATAGGAACAGGAGCCTTATGTGGCTCACTGGCTGTAGTGGCGTGGTGATAGGTGAGGTGTTGATGTGGAGGAAATTCCCAAAATTATATCAAAACTGCCAGAACAATTCCACACCAAGACTGCAAACAGGGCTGGAGGCTAGGGAGGAGATAGACTGTGTCGTCGTGGGAAGAACAGCAGCGACAGTAGCGTGGGAAGATGAGACACAGCTAAACTGGCCCACATAAGACGTAATTCACTATTATCCCACTCGCTTTCCGCCAAATGTTAATGCTGTTGATGGCCCCCTTTATGTCACTTGCAGGTGAAGGCAAAGTCTTGTAGTAGTTTTCTGACACTATATTAAACACCGTCTTGAATCAATATACACGATACTGGACAAACTCTGTGTCCATCCCCAGACCCATACAGACAGCTACTGATCGCCGGCTCTCATCTGGCTAGGGCGGTGGTTCCGATCACACAGGCATGAATCACTCAAGGTAGACACAATAATCCGTTCATCATAGACATAACACTGGGCGTTGATGCCCTACTTGGATCCTACTTACAACTACTTACAACTTCTTGCATACTATATTTGCATACTATATAATATTTTCAAAAAGGTTACAAACACTTGTGATGTCTGCCCCCGACTGTACC
>NC_137048.1:11802814-11810314 GCF_032717465.1 Coenobita brevimanus
GCTTTGATGGACTATGTGGTTGTGTCTAGGAATGTAATAGGAAGATTGATGGATGTGAGAGTTCTGAGAGGGGAGGGTGGAGGTATGTCTGACCACTACCTGGTGGAGGGAGAGTTAAGAGTAGGTAAGAGATGGGTGAGAGCTAGGAGGGTTAGGTGTGGCAGGGAGGTTTTGAAAGTGAGTGAGTTGGATAAAAGAGAGAAAAAGATAGAGTATCAGGAGAAATTGAAAGATGAGTGGAACGCAGTGAAAGATCGGGAAAATGGCGCGTGGAGGAGGAATGGCAGTTGCTTAAGAGTGCTGTGGTGGGGCATGCAGAAGAGGTGTGTGGTGTGAGACGTGTGGGTGGAGGTGTAAGAAAAGGAAGTGAATGGTGGTGCGAGGAAGTAAGTATGGCTGTGGCTGAGAAGAGACTTGCATATGAAGTGTGGCTGCAGAGGAAGGATGAGATGTCATATGAAAGGTATAAGGAGAAGAGGAATAGAGCGAGAAGGGCTGTGCGTGATGCTAAAGTGGCAGCAGATGAGAGGTGGGGTAGGCAGCTGACAGAGAATTTTCAACAGAATAAGAAAATGTTTTGGAAGGAGGTGAAAAGGGTGCGAAAGGGAGAGTCTGGGAAGGAAGAACGAGTAAAAGCAGAGGATGGAAGGATGTTAATTGAGATGGATGCAGTAAGGAAGAGATGGGCAGAGTATTTTGAAAGATTGTTAAATGTAGAGGAGGAAAGGGTGGCTGAGATTGTGGCGGATGGAAGGGTGCAAGGAATAAATCAGTTGGGAGAGTTGAATGATTCTTTGATCACGAAGGAGGAAGTGGAGAAGGCAGTAAAGGAGATGAAAACAGGGAAAGCTGCAGGTATGGATGGGTGTGCTGTGGAATGCCTGAAGGGTGGTGGAGTGACTATTGTTGACTGGTTAGTAAGATTGTTGAATGTGTGCTTTGAGAAAGGTATGGTGCCAGTTGACTGGGCAAGTGCTTGTGTGGTCCCGTTGTATAAAGGCAAGGGTGATAAGTATGAATGTACTAGATTTAGGGGTATAAGTCTGTTGAGTGTTGTAAGTAAGGTGTATGGTAGCGTGTTAATTATGAGAGTTAGAGAGGGTACAGAGGGAGTGATTGGTGATGAGCAGTGTGGCATTAGGAGAGGGAGGGGATGTGTTGATCAGGTGTTTGCTGTGAGACAAGTGTGTGAAAAGTATTTAGCGAAAGGCAAGGATGTGTTTTGGGCATTTATGGATTTAGAGAAAGCGTATGATAGAATTGATAGGGAGGCTTTGTGGCCTGTTTTAAGATTGTATGGACTTGATGGTAGGTTACTAAAAGGGGTGAAAAGTTTTTATGTAAATAGTAGAGAGTGTGTAAGAGTGGGAAATGCTGTGAGTGATTGGTTTCCCGTGAGAGTTGGGCTGCGACAGGGATGTGTGATGTCGCCTTGGTTGTTTAATATTTACATGGATGGTGTTGTAAGGGAGGTGAATGCAAGAGTTTTAGATGGAGGTCTGAGTCTGGTGAATGTTGATGGTGGAGAGTGGTATCTGAAGCAGCTGCTGTTTGCAGATGATACTGCACTGGTGACTGATTCAGAGGAGAGATTGAGACAGTTGGTAGAGGAGTTTGGAAGGGTGTGTGAAAGGAGGAAATTGAAAGTAAATGAGAATAAGAGTAAAGTGATGAAGTGTACGAGGTTGATAGATGGTAGGGGGATGAATATAGTTTTGAATGGTGAGTTGCTTGAGGAAGTAGATTGTTTTAAATATCTAGGGTCACATGTTGCTGTGGATGGAAGAATAGATGCAGAAGTGAAATTTAGAATAAATGAAGTAGGTAAGGTGCTGGGAGGAATGAAAAAAGTGTTTAAATGTCGTTCGCTTAGAATGGATGTAAAGAGAAGGCTGTATGAGGGTGTTGTCGTACCGACTGCGTTATATGGGGCTGAAACATGGAATATGGGTGTAACAGAGAGGAAAAGTTTGAATGTAATGGAGATGAGGTGTCTGAGGAGTATGTGTGGAGTGACGCGTATGGATCGGGTGTGAAATGATGAAGTGCGAAGGAGAACTGGAGTTGTTCGGGAGATGGCTGGTAGAGTTGAGCAGAGGGTGTTGCGATGGTTTGGGCATATGGAGAGAATGGATAATGAGCGATTGGTGAAAAAGATAACTAGATCTGATGTGAGAGGTGTAAGGCTGAGAGGAAGATCACGAATAGGATGGATGGACAGTGTGAAGAGAGCGCTGGATGCGAGAGGGATGTCTGTTGAGCAAGGAAGAGTGACTGTGCGTGACATAAATAAATGGAGAGAAATTGTGAATGAATAAGTGATGACGCAGCCCTGAGGGGATATTCTCCCGCATTTGGTCTGATCAGCCAGTCAGGTCAGGTGCGGGTAAGGGGATGGGTCTGTTATGATGTGGCAGGGGTAAACCAGTTCTGCTGTCGGGCCCTGCTGCGGATGTCACTGATTGCATTGCGCAGTTGACCCTTGTGCAGTGTGGTGCGGTGAGGATCTATCCGTTCTCCCTTTTGGGGCTAAGATGCGAATGAATGTGTTTGAATGGATGAGTAAATGGGGAGTGTGTCGTCCTGTCTCGGCTACCTCCCTTTCCTTGGGGGAAGCAGCCTAGGTATATAGATAGATAGATGCAGGGTGGAGAGATATTTTTAACTCTAGTGACAGCAAATAGAATTAAAGATAATTACACTCCTCTTGCTCTAATTCCTCCCATCTCCTCTTGCTCTAATTCCTCCTTTCTCTGTCTCTAATTCCTCCCATCTTCTCTTGCTCTAATTCCTCCCATCTTCTCTTGCTCTAATTTCTCACATCTTCTCTTGCTGTTATTCCTCCTATCTTCTCTTGCTCTAATTCGTCCCATCTTCTCTTGCTCTAATTTCTCACATCTTCTCTTGCTCTAATTCCTCCCTTCCCTTGCTCTAATTCCTCCCATCTTCTCCCTCCATCTTCCTTTCTCTCTCTTTATTCCAGACTCATTTACCTCCTCTCTCACCTTTATTTACAACATTTATTAATCATCCATTCTTGCCTAATGTCTGTGAATAAAGAATCTTATCGTAAATTTATTGTTTGTTGTCATCTCATTCTCCCTCTCCTTCTTCAGCATCCCTTCCTCATTTGTGCCATACCCATTCTCTCTCTTTCTCTCTCTCTCTCTCTCTCTCTCTCTCTCTCTCTCGTTTTTTCATTCCATCTGTATCATCTTATTAGCCTTCTGTACTGCTTGCCGTCCTTTTATTGCCGTCTTTACTTATTACCCGTCCCCCCCCCCCGGAGGGGCTTGGGGGCGGGTATTGTGTTCACTCGATTTGTCTGTTTGTTTGTTTGTTTGTCTGTCTGTCTGTCTGTCTCTCTATCTGTCTGTCTGTCAGTCAGTCTTTCTGTCTGTCTGTTAACAACTTTACACGAAAACTACTGGTGCTGTTTTGCCTAAAATTACAGGTATGATGGGCTGTGACCTTCTGATCACCTGATTAAATTTTGGGCCAAACTGGGCCAAGGCCCAGGCTGTAGGCCCAAAAAATGTATAAAAAAAAAAAATCGTTTTATCGCCATAACTCTTTTCAAAATCGTCACATCGACATGAAACCCAAACCTAAAGGTACATCTTTCAAATCTGCATCCTATAACATGCCTCATTACATCAGGGGGGTCACCCCTCCTGTTAGCGGTAGGGGGGTCAGTATCAGGTGGGTCGGACCTAAAATATCAAATGGACATAAAATCGTCAATTTTCACCCGACTTTCTCTAAATTTGATATGTGACATCTTTGACTAGATATCCTGTCGGGTTCACACGTCAGCACTAAAATGACTGCCGTGGACGGGTTTGCTGTGCCTTGGCACAGCTACTTGATGCCTCTTTACTAATTGCCCTCTTTACTAATTGCCCTCTACTAATTGCTGTCTTTACTAATTGGCCTCTTTACTTATTGCCCTCTTTACTTATTGCCCTCTTTATTTATTGCCCTCTATTTATTGCCTTCTTTACTTATTGCCCTCTTTACTAATTGCCCTCTACTAATTGCTGTCTTTACTAATTGCCATCTTTACTTATTGCCCCCTTTAATCATTGCCCTCTTTACTAATTGCCCTCTACTAATTGCTGTCTTTACTCATTCCTGTCTTTACTAATTGCCCTCTTTACTAATTGCCCTCTTTACTTATTGTGTCTTTACTTATGGCCTCTTTACTTATTGCATTCTTTACTAATTGCCCTCTACTTACTGCCCTCTTTACTTATTGCCTTTTTACTTATTGCCTCTTTACTTATTGCCTCTTTATTTAATGCTGTCTTTTATAATTGCCCTCTTTACTAATTCCCTTCTACTAATTGCCCTCTTTACTAATTGCCCTCTTTACTAATTACCCTCTTTACTTATTACCTCTTTACTTATCGCCCTCTTTACTTATTGCCCTCTTTACTAATTCCTCTCTTTACTATTTCCCTTCTTTACTACTTGCCCTCTTCTAATTGCCCTCTTTACTAATGGTTCTCTTATCTAATTGCCCTCTTTACTATTTGCCTTCTACTAATTGTTGTCTTTTCTAATTGCACTCTTTACTAATTGCCTCTTTACTAATTGACCTCTAATACTTGCTATCTTTTTTAATTACCTTCTTTACTAATTTCCTCTTTACTACTTGTTGTCTTTTCTAATTGCCTTCTTTACTAAATGCCTCTTTACTAATTGCCCTCGTTACTAATTGCTCTCTACTAATTGCTATCTTTTCTAATGGCCCTCTTTACTAATTTCTTCTTTACTAATTGCCCTCTACTAAATGCTGTCTTTTTAATTGCCCTCTTTACTAATTGTCCTGTACTAATTGCTATATTTTCTAATTGCCCTGTTTACTCATATCCCTCTACTAATTGCCTTCTTTACTAATTGCCCTCTTTACTTATTGCCCTCTTTACTAATGGCCCTCTTCACTTATTGCCCCCTTTACTTATTGCCCTGTGCATTTAATACCCTCTTTACTTATCACTCTCTTTACTTATTGCCTCTTTACTTAATGCCTCTGTACTTGTTGCCTCTTTTTATTTTGCCTTCTTTACTAATTGTCCTCTTTACTTATTGCCTCTTTATTTATTGCTGTCTCTTCTAATTGCCCTCTTTACTAATTGCCCTCTTACCTTATTGCCTTTTTACTAATTTCCCTCTACTTATTGCTCTCTTTATTTATTCCCCTCTTTACTAATTGCCCTCTTTACCTATCGCCCTCTTTACTTATCGCCCTGTTTCTTAAGGCCCTATTTACTTATGGCCTCTTTACTTATTGCCTCTTTACTTATCGCCCTATTTACTTATTGCCTATTTACTTATCGCCCTATTTACTTATGGCCTCTTTACTTATGGCCTATTTACTTATGGCCTATTTACTTATTGCCTATTTACTTATGGCCTCTTTACTTATGGCCTCTTTACTTATGGCCTATTTACTTATTGCCCTGTTTACTTATGGCCTCTTTACGTATTGCCTTCTATTTTGCCCTCTTTACTTATTGCCCTCTTTATATTCCACTTTACTATTTCCTCTTTACTTATTGCCTCTTTTCCTCTTTTGTTCAGGGAAAATGTTGGGCGAGTGGCGTAGGGACGAGGCATGAAAGGAAAGTCAGACAACTCCGCCTTAGATTAAAGGAAAGGAAAGGACGAGGAGGAAGGAAAGGTGGGTGGAGCAGGAGGAGGAGGAAGAGGAGGAGGAAAAAGAAGAAGAGGAGGAGGAGGAGGAAACGGAAGGAAAAGTAGAGGAGGTTTGAAAGTGAGAGGGAAAACTGAGAGAAAAGTCCTGAAAATGTGAGAGTATTATTGAAATGGTCGTGTTGTGTCCACTGGCTTTCTAACTAAGATATGAAAAGAGAGAGAGAGAGGGAGAGAGAGAGAGAGAGAGAGAGAGAGAGAGAGAGAGAGAGAGAGAGAGAGAGAGAGAGAGAGAGAGAGAGAGAGAGAGAGAGAGAGAAACAGCCTTCTTGATGCGGGCCCAGTGACGGAGGGATTAGAGTGAGGGAGAGGAAGTTTGAGAAAGTGAGAGAGGAGGAGTGAGAGAAGAGATAAATGTTAAAAATCCACTAAGGTTTTTTTAGTTCACGTGGCGCTGTCCTCGATGGCATTGCGTTTAGGAGGCGAAGATGTGAGGGAGACTCCTGTGTGCCTCCTTCTCCAAAGTTGGTCCTTGAAATGCCTCTCAGGTCACCGCGAGACAGATTTCATTCGTATTTAAATGCTAGAGTCAGATTTCAGTCGTATTTAAATGTTAGAGTCAGATTTTAGTCGTATTTAATTGCTAGAGTCAGATTTTAGTCGTATTTAAATGCTACAGTCAGATTTCAGTCATATTTAAATGGTAGAGTCGGATTGCAGTCGTATTTTAATGAGTGATTTCAGTCGTATTTAAATGCTAGAGTTGGATTTCAGTCGTATTTAAATTCTAGTCAGATTTCAGTCGTATTTAAATGTTAGAGTCAGATTTCAGTCGTATTTAAATGTTAGAGTCAGATTTAAGTCATATTTAAATGCTAGAGTCAGATTTCAGTCGTATTTGAATGAGTCTGATTTCAGTCGTATTTAAATGCTAGAGTCAGATTTCAGTCGTATTTGAATGAGTCTGATTTCAGTCGTATTTAAATGCTAGAGTCAGATTTCAGTCGTATTTAAATGCTAGAGTCAGATTTCAGTCGTATTTAAATGCTAGAGTCAGATTTCCAATTTTTTTTAATTGCGTGAGTCAGATTTCAGTTGTTTTTAAAGGCCTGAGTTACATTTCAGTCGTATTTAAATGCTAGAGTCGGATTTCAGTCGTATTTAAATGCTAGAGTCGGATTTCAGTCGATTTTCAAGTAAGATTTTTAACATTTAAATGCTAGAGTCAGATTTAAGTCGTATTTTAATGCTTAAGTCAGATTTCAGTCGTATTTAAATGGTGGACAATCATCTTTTTTTTTTTTTTTTAAGGAAAAAGGAACCAAGGGCCAGGAGCCAGCAAGATTGTTCCCTCCAAGAAAAAAGAGAAGCCAGATAACAGAGCTCAGTTCAAGATCCGTTCACTTCAAGATGCCTAGACACACTGCATTTGAAAGACTGGAGGTCATAGGCAGTGGGAAATGCAGACAGTGAAGTGAACGATTGTGGTGTTAGTAAAAGCCACTCATGGGACCTAGTCACTTATATTGTAAGTGAAGTAAGAGAAACAGTATTCTGTCACAAACCAGTTACTTGGATTTCGATGTTAATAGTAGTTTAGTAGTAGTTAAGCCCAAAGAAAAGATCAAGTTAATTAGAAGTTAGATAAGGTGCATGCAAGCAGGGAAATTCATGAAAAAGAAAGTGTTTAGTGGATTTCTGATACTACTTTAAGAACTCCACAGAAAATCCCAAGAAAAAATTAAGAAAACAGAAAAGAAAGATGCAGTCGCTTGGAAGTTAAAGGTAAATACAAGAAGTGATGCTGAGACAGGAAGAGTTACATGCATCCTGAGTGCTGTG
>NC_137048.1:11815314-11825314 GCF_032717465.1 Coenobita brevimanus
ACGTTACGCCATTGGTTATCAACTTCCTGCTCTTTTCCATGATCCAGTATGCCTGGAAAGTGAATCATTATGTTCCCTACAAATGATGCAATGTTACCTGACCTTACAGTTGCAACATTTAGTTTACTTGCCGCTACCAATACTGGATCATGAAAGTTAAAGCGTTGCTTGAGCTGCATACATGCAGTTACAAGAAATTTCCTACACACATGGAGAAACTCTCTTTTCGCTTCAACTGTGACTGTGGGAGTTGTAGTGGTTAGCAAACGACCAACATTTGTGCCTACATACACATTTTCTAATGGCACCATAGCTAACTCACTATCAGGGTCTATCAATGAAAGATCATGCTGACTCTGCTTCAAGTATGCTGGCTTCATATAACATGACAATAAGTCTAAGTACAGCTTTGAAATAGACTCATGAAGTAGATGAATCATGGGTGAGGATGACTGAAACATTACATTAAAACTCACAATCTTAGGCAAAACAAAATTCAGGAATTCTAGGTACATCTTAGTGAAAGGATTCATCATATTGTTTACAATATCATGAGCTTAGAGACTCCTTGCTACTAAATCATGATGCTGCATGAAAAGCAAAAGCGCATCCCATTGCTCAAGAATTCGAGACACGCATTCCTTCAGGCTTAACCAACGTGTCTGACATGGTTTTAGCAACTTATGTGGTTCAGTATTTGTAAACTCCTGAAATTCACTAAACTGTGAAGTACGCTTGTTCGAGTGAGCAAAAAAGTTGTATACATCATGCACCACCTTTTCACACGAACGTGGCAACATTCCACATGCATAAGATGCCACCAGTGCTGCAGTGTGACATGAGCATTTCATGATAATCATATTGTTGTTTGCATTTCTGAGACGACTCCTCACACTGTCATATTTCCCATGCATAACGCTGCATGTGTCAGCACTCCAGCCAATACAATTCTCAAGTTTTAGATCACTGGGATTTAATTCATTTTCTAATGCATTAAAAAGAGTCTTGGCATTTCCATCTGCAACAGGAATAAGGGCCAATAATCTTGTACACAAAACAGTTTTAGAAAAGTACTTCACAACAATTGCTAATTGCTTTTCAGCTGTTAGGTCAGTACTTTCATCAATGATCATTGAAAACTTTGTTTGTCCCATGTCTGATTTATCATTTATTTCAGTTTTCATCTTTTCCAAAAACCATTGACCTATGACATTATAGATGACAGATGCTGTTTTTGTTCTTTTAAGCTTAACCTTACTTGCAGTCTTTGAGTCACTAAAAGAAGAAGCTAAGACAGCAGGTAGGTGATCCATTGCTCTGAAGGAGATTTTATGTTCAGCAGCCCATGCAGCAAGTTTAATTTCAGCACGGTTAATCATAGTATCAACACCTTCATTCTTTACTTTCACAAAGCTTGTCATGGGAGTTAATTTGGGATCAAGTTTTTCTTTCATAATGCACTTATGCTTGTCAGCCTTTGCATGCAAATCAATCACCGATTTCTTACTTTGAAAAGATGTGTTACTTTGAAAAGATGTGTTACAGACACTGCACTGTGCTTTGTTGTTGTCTAATTTTCTTAGCCAGGGCATGTATTCTGGAAATTTAAGCCATTCTTCACGAAATGCTTGACTGTAAGTTTTTTCTGTTAGTTTTTTCTTTTTAGCACCTACTTTTTCTACGTCTGAAGACATTTTATCCTGCAAAAGAATTTAATAATTAACTAGAACAAAGTACACTTAAATTATAAAGTTAATATACCATGTTACGTTATTTATAAACAGTAAAAAGGCCATTACGTGACAGGCCCAGTGGCGACTGGCGTGATGCTACTGAGATATGTCATATTTACTGGGTACCACTGTACTGTACCACACTTCGCACTTAAGCACTGTAACCTACAGGAGGCACTGAAACAGTAGAGAAATGATGGGCACTGAACCTGCCGCAGCCTGAACAGACGGCATCCACAGACTCAGTTGAATCACTGACTTCAGTCTGCCTGGGTCCCTGGCCCAGCGCCTGTGGACCTGTACAGTACACGTCTACCCTCCTTCAAAGCCCGTGATTTCCTGGTCTAGGTTCGTTAAAAGCATGGACTTTCACAGTTTCCATTAATCATATTATATTTAACATGTATCCTGGTCTTCAATCCAGAAACTACCGCTAGCCACGAGTAGTAAGTTATTATAATCATGCTAAAAATTGTCCTAAGCTCATTAAATTATGCTAAAAATATGCTAGATTTGATAACATGTTAAATTTTATGCTAAACACAATTTTCTGGAAGAATATGCTAAAATTATCATAATTATGCTAAATCTAGTCACCCTGATCACTACCCCCCTCCACACACACACCACACCCTACCACACTACTCCACCTCACACCACCACACCAGTCACTACCCTACACCACATCACACCACACATCACTAGAACAAAGCCAGTACTGGGTGCTTAAGGAAGCTCCCTAACACCTTTTCCGTAACGATTTGTTGTTTTTATTGCACCATATTGTCCCATTCTGAGCTTCATAAATCCTTCCAACATCTCCATACTCTGCATAAATAACGTACACAAAGATATTAACCATCCATATGCAAAAATAAATCGCTAAGGAAGAGGTGTTAGGGAGCTTCCTTACCAGACAAGAATACGAACCCAGCTCCCTAACATCTCTTCCTAAGCGATTTATTTTTAGATATGGCTGGTTAGTATCCTTTTGTATGTTTTATTTATGTAGAGTATGGCGGTGTTTGTAGGATTTATGCAACATAGACTTGGACAGTAAAGTGTAATAAAGAACATAAATCGCTTGGGAAAAGGTGTTATGGAGTTAAGAACATCCTCAGCAGATAAGATTAAAATATGAATGATTTCCTTTTGGTAAATTAAATGTGTATTTGTTGGAACGAGGGAGGGAAGGAGGAAGGAAGGAAAGAAGGGATAAAGGAATGAATGAATGAAGGAAGGGATAAAGGAATGAATGAAGGAAGGAACGGGGAAATGAATGATGAAGGAAGGAAGGAATGGAGAAATGAATGAAGGAAGGAAGGAAGGGAGAAATGAATGATTGAAGGAAGGAAGGGAGAAATGAATGAATGAAGGAAGGAAGGGAGAAATGAATGAAGGAAGGAAGGAAGGGAGAAATGAATGAAGGAAGGAAGGGAGAAATGAATGATTGAAGGAAGGGAGAAATTAATGAATGAAGGAAGGAAGGGAGAAATGAATGATTGAAGGAAGGGAGAAATGAATGAATGAATGAAGGAAGGAAGGAAGGGAGAAATGAATGAATGAAGGAAGGGAGAAATGAATGAATGAATGAAGGAAGGAAGGAAGGGAGAAATGAATGATTGAATTAAGGAAGGGAGGGAGAAATGAATGATTGAAGGAAGGAAAGGAGAAATGAATGAATGAATGATTGAAGGAAGGGAGAAATGAATGAATGAATGATTGAAGAAAGGAAGGGAGATATGAATGAATGAAGAAAAGGAGATATGAATGAATGAATGAAGGAATGAAGAGAGAAATGAATGAATGAAGGAAGGAAGGGAGAAATGAATGAATGAATGAAGGAAGGGAGAAATGAATGAATGGAGGAAGGAAGAAATGAATGATTGAAGGAAGGAAAGAAAAAATGAATAAATGAAGGAAGGGAGAAATGAATGATTGAAGGAAGGAAAGAAGAAATGAATAAATGGAGGAAGGAAGGAAGAAATGAATGAATGAAGTAAGGAACGGAGAATTAGATGAATGAACGAAGGAAGGGAGAAATGAATGAAGGAAGGGAGGGAGAAATGAATGAATGAATGAATGAGAAATGAATGAATGATGGAAGGAAGAAATGCATGAATGAAGGAGGGAAGGGAGAAATGAATGAATGAATGAAGGAAGGAAGAGAGAAGTGAACGAATGAATGAGGGAAGGGAGAATTGGATGAATGACTGAAGGAAAGGAGAAATGAAAGAATGAATGAAGGAAGGAAAGAAAAAATGAATGAATGGAGGAAGGAATGAAGAATTGGATGAATGAATGAAGGAAGGGAGAAATGAATGAAGGGAAGGAAGGGAGAAATGAATGAAGGAAGGAAGAGAGAAATGAAGGAAGGAAGGAAGGGAGAATTGCATGAAAGAAGAAAGGAAGGGAGAATTGGATGAATGAAGGAAGGGAGAAATGAATGAAGGAAGGAAGGATAGGAGAAGTGAATGAATGAATGAAGGAAGGGAGAAATGAAGGAAGAAAGGAAGGAAGGTAGAAATGAATGAATGAAGGAAGGAAGGGAGAAATGAATGAATGATGGAAGGAAGAGAGAAGTGAACGAATGAATGATGGAAGGAAGAGAGAAGTGAACGAATGAATGAGGGAAGGGAGAATTGGATGAATGACTGAAGGAAGGGAGAAATGAATGAATGAAGAAAGGGAGAAATTAATTAATTAATATGTGAATGAGGGAAGGAAGGAATTAAGGGAGAAATGAAGCCAGGAGTGAAGGAAGAAAAGAAGAAAACGAATGAAGGAAGGAAGGGAGAAAAGGAAGGAAGGGAGAAATGAATAATCAAGTGAGTGAAGGACGGAAGGAAACGAGAAATGAGTGAATGAGTAAAGGAAGGAAGGAAAAATGAAAAGGAAGGAAGGAAGGGGGAAGAATAGGAAAGAAAGAAGGCAGGGAGACACGAAGGGAAAAAAGAAGGAAGGAAAGAAGGAGACAGAGAGTAGGAGGGATGGAAAAATCACAGGGAAGGAAGGAAAGAGAGAAGGAAGGAGGAAATGAAGAAGGGAGAGAGAAAAAATAAGCAAGAAAGGAGAGAGAGAGAGAGAGAGCAAGAGAGAACGGTAAGGAGGAGAGTAGGAGGGAAGGAAGGTAGATGAAGAATTAGCTGTGCAGGTTCAGAGAGAGAGAGAGAGAGAGAGAGAAAGAGAGAGAGAGAGAGAGAGGAAGAGAGAGACTAAAAACAAACCTTCGACAAGATATTATTAACAACCTCAGTAATGACTCTCTCTCTCTCTCTCTCTCTCTCTCTCTCTCTCTCTCTCTCTCATTTTTCCCTCAACAACTCAGCTTACCTTTCCTGTCAGGCTTGGTGTCTTAAATGGATGCAGAAGGCCGTTAGAGGTCGTTGGAGGTCGTTTGAGGTCGTTAGTGGTCGTTAGAGGTCGTTAGTGGTCGTTAGAGGTCGTTAGAGGTCGTTAGAGATCGTTAGAGGTCGTTAGTGGTCGTTAGAGGTTGTTAAAGGTCGTTAGTGGTCGTTAGAGGTCGTTAGTGGTTGTTAGAGGTCGTTGGAGGTCGTTAGAGGTCGTTGGAGGTCGTTAGTGGTCGTTAAAGGTCGTTAAAGGTCGTTAGAGGTCGTTAGTGATAGTTAGAGGTCGTTAGGTGTCGTTAGAGGTCGTTAGTGGTCGTTGGAGGTCGTTACAGGGGTTTTATTGACAATTTGGAGGAGTCATAATGTTGTTAGTTCCTTAGACGGTTGTTAAGAATTGTTAGAACGTCGTTAGGGGGTCGTCAGGAGGGGTCGTTATGCGGGTTGTAGCAAGGTCATTAGGGGTCAGGAGGGGTCGTTATGCGGGTCGTGGGAAGGTCCTTAGGGGTCATTATAGAGATGATTATTGGTGAGGGGGTCGTTATATTGGTCGTAGGAAGGTCATTATGGGGTCATTATGGGTCAGGAGGGGTCTGTTTGTTTGTTTGTATAGATTTTTCCCTCTGAACGGATCAGAGTGGAAGCGGGGCTACAGCATGAGGCCCGCCAGTGAAAAGCAGGCGATGAGGAGGCAGCAGTTGCTAGGCGGTAGGAAGGAATTAAGGATAGGTGATGCGGCTGGAGTGCAAGTTGAGGAAGCTGGACTGGGAGAGCTGCTGGAGAAATATCCTGGCGAAATCGTCGGGGTCGATTGTGATAGGTGGGCGTTCGGCGTTGGCAGGAGAAGGGCTTCTGGGCGTGTGGTTGCATGGCTTATGAGGCGTGGCACGGTGGTGGGTGTCAGGCTGTTGCCTGGTCGTCTTCCCCTTAATCCTCCTCGGTGATGGTGGGGTGGGGGACGGGGAAGGTTCCTGAGTTGGCTGAGGATCGGTTGGTGACACATCGTCAGCAGTTGGTGAAGGAGTGGAAGGAAGGGCTTCCTCGTCCTGGAGGATGGGCGGGACGGGAGAGACGGTGTCCTCCTCAAAAGCTGGCGATGTGTTGCGCAGGCCTATGTCAGGGTTGGCGTAGTCGGTGTCCGTGGGCTGTGGAGGGCTGGCAGTGGTGGTGGTAGTTGCCTTGTTCATTGGAGCATCAAGCTGCAGCCTTTTCCGCGGTGTTCTGCGGGGTTGGGGAGGCTGCAGCGTGACGGAACGACGCTCCTGACGATTGGCTGGCTGTACATCACGAGCGAAGCTCTGTGGAATGACAAGGTGCGGCAGCCCGTTCTTCTCAAAGATTTGGGGGCGTTGGGTAATTACTGGGTTGTGTGGTGGTCGTTATTTTTTTTTCAGCCAGTAGAAAAGAGACAAATCATGGAATTACACCGTGTGGAGAGGAAAGTGAGGGACTGACGAGGAGAGTGTATCTGAGTGAGGTGGAGGGGGGGAGAGGGAGAGGGAGGCCAAGGATGAGGTGAAGGGATGGAGTGGAGAGGTATATGAGAATGGGAGTGTGTGAGCTGGGAGCAGGACAGTGAAATGGCGGGGGACAGGGCGACATGGAGGCGATTTGTTTGTGGCCACCCCTTACGGGATTAAGGCGTCTGGCAATAGATAGATAGATAGAAGAAAGAACCAAATCATGGAATTACGCTGTACTCGATCCCAACAAAAGAAAGCTGAGTAGACAGATAGATAAACTGATAGGGAGATGAATAGATATACAGCTTCATAAATAGATAGAATAGATGTGCAGTTCCCCCCTTGCATTGTGAGACAACGTGGCCGCTGCTCACCTAATTCTACGATATGTATGACCATTACACTGATAGCCAGGTACTCATTTTACCCTATTTCTGATTATTATTTTTTTCTTTGGGAGGGGCCTGACTCCCCCAAGAATGATTTGGTAGGGTTCACGCTCCCCAAATATAGCATTACAGATGAGAGTCCATTGTACACTATATATATATATATATATATATATATATATATATATATATATATATATATATATATATATATATATATATATATATATATATATATATATATATATAGTGACCGACTCTGGGCATAGGCTTCACAGCCTGCTATCAAGGCCCAGTAGTCCTCCTACATACCATACACCTCTACACGTCACCACTTCGGCGCTAACACCCACCATCCATACTGAATACATGCTAGGGCTGTCTCATACAGGACTGGTGTATTGGTATTAGCGGGGGTATTTTTACGACATGTCGGCGGGCCTTCTGGTAGATCAGTAAAGCCTGATTTCATGAAATTCAAATCCTTAAACTGTTCCCTGCCCCAGCGGGATTTGAACCTGGGTCCAGTAGGAACGCAAGCCACCTCTCTACCGATTGAGCCACCGCCTCCCCCAACGAGGTCAAAGCCATATCTGCCCTCCTTACACTACTTGTGATAATTTTATGCTTAGTGAGAAGGGATGACCCCCCCCCCCAATATTCATGGCTGGAAAATTGTATATAGTCGAAGACCTTTGGAGTAACCAGACGAACTCACCTGGGAAGTCTCACTGACACACACACACACACACACACACACACACACACACACACACACACACACACACACACACACACACGCAGGCTGAAACTCGGGCAACGGTATAGGAAAAAGCAGGATGGATAATAATAATAATAATAATAATAATAATAATAATAATAGTAATAATAGTCTTGTATAAAGACAACATTAATTTTAGTGATAATCATGTTGCTTCATATAATATCGAGTTCCTGGTAATAAAGCCAAAGTTTGAGGTGAATGATAACACTTTTCTGTAGTACTGAGATATAAGCAATCAGAAAATAATGGTTGCACCCCAGGAACAAAAAATTCTGTTACCTGGTGTAATGACTGCAATTAATTATTTAGCTGTGTTTATTATTTAGCTGTGTTTATTATTTAGCTGTGTTTATTATTTACCTGTGTTTACTATTCACCTGTGTTTATTATTACCTGTGTTTACTATTTACCTGTGTTGATTATTACCTGTGTTTATTATTTACCTGTGTTTATTATTTACCTTGTCTATTATTTACCTGTGTTTATTATTTAACTTGTTTATTATTTACCTGTGTTTATTATTTACATGTGTTTATAATTTACCTGTGTTTATTATTTACCTGTGATTATAATTTACCTGTGTTTATTATTTACCTGTGCTATTAATTACCTGTGTTTATTATTTACCTGTGTTTATTATTTACCTGTGTTTATTATTTATCTGTTAATATTTACCTGTGTTTATCATTTACCTGTGTTTATTATTTAACTGTTTATTATTTACTTGTGTTTATTATTTACCTGTGTTTATTATTTAACTTTATTATTTACCTGTGTTTATTATTTACCTGTGTTTATTATTGATCTGTGTTTATTATTTATCTGTGTTTATTATTTACCTGTGTATATTATTTACCTGCTGACACCTTATGCCCTTTGTCATCTCCCCACGTCCACCCAATTTTCGTTCGTTTTAAGGGAGACATCGATACACGATAGACTCAAAGGATTTAAGCAAAGGATTTATGTGTGTGTGTGTGTGTGTGTGTGTGTGTGTGTGTGTGTGTGTAATTCACCGGGTCGGTCAGGATCACTTGATGGTCGTGATCGTCAGCTTTTACCCTCCCGGAAGGGAGCTGAGAGCTCATATAGTCCGATCTAAGGGCAAGGCTGTGACCTTCACACACGCACACACCCGTCCCCTTGCTCAAGGGGGTCAGTAACCACCCACTTCGTCAGTGAAACTTTTCGCAACCTGAGCGAGGCGCGAACTCCCGTCCACAAGTTGGCAAGCGAGAACGTTACCACTGCACCAGCGAGCGGTGTGTGTGTGTGTGTGTGTGTGTGTGTGTGTGTGTGTGTTCTTATTATGTTTCACGATCTCCCGTTTTATTGTACAGACCATTATAATAATTTGTGTCCTTGTTAACAAGATTCTCTCTCTCTCTCTCTCTCTCTCTCTCTCTCTCTCTCTCTCTCCGTAACACCAAAACCACATTTCGGCTTCCATTCGGCTTTGTTGGTCTTCAGGGTGACTGTTATTGAGAGAGAGAGAGAGAGAGCATGTCTGCAGGTAGGGGCCGAAGCTGTACAAAGCCGGCCTCTCCAAACTTCATATAAACAAACCAGGGAATTAGTGAAGGAAGAATTCGATGATTGGAAGGGAAGGAGGGAGGCAACGAGGAAGAAGAAAGGGAGGGAAGGAGGAAAGAAGGAAGGGAGAAGGAAAGAGGGAAGGAGAGAAGGACGGAAGGAGGGAGAGAAAGTAGGGAAGGAAGGAGGAAAGAAGGAGAGGAGAAGGAAAGAGGGAAGGAGAGAAGAGGGAAGTAACGAGGAAGAAGAAAGGGAAGAAAGGAGGAAAGAAGGAGAGGAGAAGCAAAGAGGGAAGGAAAGAGCAAAGAGGGAAGGAGAGAAGAAGGAAAGAGGGACGGAGAGGAGAAGGAATGAGGGAAGGAGAGAAGAAAGGCGGAAGGAGGGAGAGAAGTAGGAAAGGAAGGTTCTGGGTAGGAAGGATGGTGCCAAGCCAGACCCTCCAGACTTGAAGTAAAGGAAGGAAGATTGATGTGGGAAGGAAGGAAGGAAGGAAGGAGGGAAGGAAGGAAGGAAGGAAGGAGGGAAGGTAGGAAGGAAGCAGGGGGGGAACGAAGGTAGGAGGGAAGGAGGAAACAAGAAGAAAATAAAGAATGAAGGAGGGAAGAAAGGAATGAAGGAAAGAAGTCTGTAGAGAGAGGAAGGATGAGAGAGGGAGGAAAAGGAAGGAAGAGGGAGGAACGGAAGGAGGAAGAGAGAAGGTAATAAAGTATGGATTAGGAAGGATGAAATGAGTAGAAAGGGAGGGAATGGA